>NC_090190.1:28216226-28308726 GCF_024679245.1 Pseudorasbora parva | reverse complement strand
AACACTCACACACTCTTAGGTCCCCTCTTGGTCAAAATTTTTAAAAATTCACCAGAGTGTTGTTTCTTGATTTTAACATGATTTAAACACACACACCTGTAGGTCCTTACTTGGTCAAACATTTAAAAAATCACCAGAGCATTTCTTTAGTGTTTTACTTCATTTTCACATGATTTAATGCATGACCAACAGGGGACTTGAAAAATGTCCCCTCTTGGCTCAGAGGTCCCCTGTTGGTGAGTGTGTAACGACGCCAAGGTCCCCTGTTAGATAGGTAGACAAGTACACACACACACACACACACACACACACACACACACACACACACACACACACACACACACACACACACACACACACACTGTTGGTCTATGTGGTTTACAGGGACTCTCCATAGGCGTAATGGATTTTATACAGTACAAGCCATATTTTCTATCCCCCTACACTGCCCCTACCCCTAAACCTACCCATCACAGGAAACATTCTGCATTCTTTTAAAAAAATCATTGTTTAGTATGTTTTTAAAACTATTTGAGGATATTTGGAATGTTTATGTTGTAATACCAGTGTAATAGCCATGTAGTTATACAAATTTGTGTCCTTATAAATCACATTAACAGGCCCACACACACACACAAAAAAAAAATTTGAATGAAAAATTGAATTAACCTTGCCATAGTGAAATAATAAGAGTTCAGTACATGGACATCACATACTGTGAGTCTCAAACACCATTGCCTCCTACTTTGTATGTAAATCTCGTAAATCAAAAACACTACGGAAAAAGAAGTGCTTCTCAATATAAACCCAAACCACCTTGACGCAAACGTTGGGGATCATTTATATGCACGCCCCCAACATTTGCATATGTCCAAACATGTTCATTGTCAAGGCAGAACTGACGGTAACTGGGACTGCAGTTTGCAACAAGACGCTGCAGGACAGCAAAAACGGCTCTCATGACACACGTCATGTTCAGGCTGTGCAGGAGACATGAGGACTTTATGTCAACAGTCATGGTTGAGGTTTATTATAATCGGATCCCACAACAATTTATTTCCAAATCGTTCGTTTGTTCAGCCCATTTCAAGCAAGCTTGGCTCAGCGTCTTAAACTGAAGAAAAGGGCAACTGTATTCCTGCACAGTCACTGTGTAGCCTACTTTGTGACTAACGTTATATAAACATGCAATATCGTTGACAAAAAAAGACAAGTCTAAAATGTAGACTGAATGACACTTTAAGCAGAACATCTCAAATGGAGATTGCTGAAATGCAGCCTACTTGTTTATTGGGGTTTTCAGATCATCCGCGCACGAGAGAGAGCTTGCGTGCATAATGTTGCCAGATTGGACATGTTTAGGTAAAACACTGGATAGTATACAGGTTTTTTTTCACAGAAAAGCTCTGTTTGGGGGATTCTGTTTGGGCTCTTTCTCGTGCGCGGATGATCTGAAAACACCAAATAAACAAGTAGACTGCATTTTATCAATCTCCATTTGAGATCTTCTTGCTTAACGTGTCATTCAGTCGGTCTGTGTTCTGTCAGGACTCACAAGCTGAAGAACTGAACTGCTGTGCTGTGAGCTGCTGAAATAAGCCAATCAGAGCAGAGCTCAACATTAATTTTCATGACTCTTCCAAATAAGGCAAAAACAGAGCATTACATCCTAGGGAAAATTTATAGGGTTGTAAATGGACCTGTAAAACTGTATCTGGACAATTTTTGCCTTTAAATAAGCCACATACCCTCAATGACAGATGATTGTGAGGGCGTGACACTATGTAGATATCAGAGAACAATTTGACATATTATTTCAAATCATTCTAGGGCACCTTTAACATTAAAAACAAAGACAGGAGAAATAGTAGATTGCTGTCACTATAAGACCGAAAGCACACCCACATTTTTCCAAAGCATGCAAGTAAAGAATTATGTTCCCTTTTGCAATTTACGCTTAAATATTTAAATTGCCAAGGCTTAAACTCTTGCGAGCATCTTCATGTTTGTTTACGTTGCAATTAATAAAATTAATAAAAATACTACCGGCCAGCTAGCATTCAACATGTTTCATATACAAACCAGATTCCAAAAAAGTTGGGATACCATAAAAAATTGTGAATAAAAAAGGAATACAATAATTTACAAATCTCATAAACTTATATTTTATTCACAATAAAATATAGATAACATATCAAATGTTACAAGTGAGATATTTTGAAATGTCATGCCAAATATTGGCTCATTTTGGATTTCATGAGAGCTACACATTCCAAAAAAAGTTGGGTTAGGTAGCAATAAGAGGCTGGAAAAGTTAAATGTACATATAAGGAACAGCTGGAGGACCAATTTGCAACTTATTAGGTCATTTGGCAACATGATAGGTATAAAAAAATCCTCTCAGAGTGGCAGTGACTCTCAGAAGTCAAGATGGGCAGAGGATCACCAATTCCCCCAATGCTGCGGCGAAAAATAGTTAAGCAATATCAGAAAGGAGTTTCTCAGGGAAAAATTGCAAAGAGTTTGAAGTTATCATCTACAGTGCATAATATCATCCAAAGATTCAGAGAATCTGGAACAATCTCTGTGTGTAAGGGTCAAGACCGGAAAACCATACTGGATGACTGTGATCTTCGGGCCCTTAGATGGCACTGCATCCCATACAGGAATGCTACTGTAATGGAAATCACAACATGGGCTCAGGAATACTTCCAGAAAACAATGTCAGTGAACACAATCCAAACTCATTAGATCAAAAAAAGAAGCCATATCTAAACATGATCCAGAAGCACAGGTGTTTTCTCTGAGCCAAGGTTCATTTAAAATGGACTGTGGCAAAGTGGAAAACTGTTCTGTGGTCAGACGAATCAAAATTTGAAGTTCTTTTTTGTAAAACTGTGACACCCTGTCATCTGGACAAAAGAGGACAAGGACAACCCAAGTTGTTATCTGCGCTCAAAAAAGAAGCCATATCTAAACATGATCCAGAAGCGCAGGTGTTTTCTCTGGGCCAAGGTTCATTTAAAATGGACTGTGGCAAAGTGGAAAACTGTTCTGTGGTCAGACGAATCAAAATTTGAAGTTCTTGTTTGTAAAACTGTGACGCCCTGTCATTTGGACTAAAGAGGACAAGGACAACCCAAGTTGTTATCTGCGCTCAGTTCAGAAGCCTGCATCTCTGATGGTATGGGGTTGCATGAGTGCGTGTGGCATGGGCAGCTTACACATCTGGAAAGGCACCATCAATGCTGAAAGGTATATCCAAGTTCTAGAACAACATATGCTCCATCCATACGTCGTCTCTTTCAGGGAAGACCTTGCATTTTCCAACATTGCAATGCCAGACCACATACTGCATCAATTACAACATCATGGCTGTGTAGAAGAAGGATCCGTGTACTGAAATGGCCAGCCTGCAGTCCAGATCTTTCACCCATAGAAAACATTTGGCACATCATAAAGAGAAAGATGCGACAAAGAAGACCTAAGACAGTTGAGCACCTAGAAGCCTGTATTAGACAAGAACGGGACAACATTTCTATTCCTTAACTTGAGCAACTTGTCTCCTCAGTCCCCAGATGTTTGCAGACTGTTATAAAAAGAAGAGGAGGTGCCACACAGTGGTAAACATGGCCTTGCCCCAACTTTTTTGAGATGTGTTGATGCCATGAAATTTAAAAACTTATTTTCCCCTCAAAATTATATAAAAAAAAATTTGTTCCAATATTTTTTATATAATCTGTTGTATTCTGAATAAAATATTGACATTTGAAACTTCCACATCATTGCATTCTGTTTTAATTCATAATTTGTACAGTGTCCTAACTTTTTTTGGAATCGGTTTTGTAGATCCAACAATAACTGGTGGAACTTCTGTTGAAAGAATCCTGTATCCAATGAAACATTACATTGCTAATCAAAAACAAAGATGGTTACAAATAACCTTTGTACTACTTGATGCATGCAATATGTTCGTCTTTGGCTTGGCTTGCTCAGTTGGGCACACTAAAATTATGATCCAAGTTATTCAACTAAATATACAAATAAAATGTATTGATTAGGTCATATTTAATTCTATAAACTATCCAAATCAAACTAGCCAAATCAAATTTTGTTGCAATATTGTCCTGTTTAACACTGTGAAGCTGCTTTGAAACAATCGTCAATGTAAAAGCGCAAAAGCGTCATTGTAAAAAGGTAAAGTTGATTGATTGATTGATTGATTGATTGATTGATATGTTCAACGCAGATCTACATACAAACCCACTGAATGGACCACATATTATATGAAAAACCATAAAAAACAACAATAGAACAAATATTTTCTACACAAAATTACAAAATTAGTGCAGTGATTACAGGGACCATCATAATGGTGGTACTGTAGTATTGATTTACACTTCCTGTTTAACCCAGATCCAAAATCCTTTATTTATTTACTGCCAGATAAAAAGTGTGACAATGTTCTCACCTTGAACAGGGTAAGAATTACCATTCCAGAATTTCTGTAGTTCTTCTTCTTCACTTGGTACTTAGGATTAATACACTCCCACTGGATCTGTCAGAAACATGTTACAGTTAACAACACTACAGCAGTATGCCATTCATTCAGCTCTGTAGTGAACTCCATTGAGCCACAAGATGGATTGCCTGGACTTGCAGGTCTTTCATCTGGTCTGAGGTGTGCGTGTGCTATATCTGTATGAGAGAAAGATGCCCACAGGCTGATGGGCACATTGACAGACGGATGTCTAAAAGACTCAGTATAACATAATGTCTGCAGTTGAGCTTTCAGAAAATGTGAGAGTGATTGGCTGTAAGCTAGCAGTGCTGGCGAGACTTTCACAAGCATGTCAGTGTTAATAAGTCACCTTTTGGCCAAGATCAGTTTGTAGTTTCTCTTGTGCCTGTCAGGACAAAAAAAAAAAGATATGTCTATCCAAGCAAACAGTTCTTCATTTAATTTACATTTCTACATACAATAGCTCAGGGAAAACCTATTGTGATGCCATGAGTTCCATGAGTTATTTAAAAGGATACAAGCACAGATATCTCAGCCTGTTCTAAAAATCAGGTCTTCTCACTAAAGAGCATGCAAGACATTTTCTTCCACCCCTAGAAACTGAAAGCATCAGAGTTTCCCGCTGAAAATAAAGCACCTGTTTGTGAACACCGCTAGCAGTGCAATCAGCATGCGCCGACGGACGAGGTATTCCACTGATTAACAGACGAGAACCTGAAGCGTATGTTAAAGCCTGTCGACTTTGCTTCTCTGAGCATTCAAGGGGATGACGGTGAATATGAAGTTAATGGAATTTAAAGCCACACATTAACTACTAATCAGCACAGCCGGTAATAGATTTCAAATGAGAGGAGCAACAGAGCAGAGTGAACTCATTCAGAGGCTATAGACTAAGACTGATGCATAAGTGTGTGCGGCATGGTAATACTGTCTGTGTGTGTGTGTGTGTGTGTGTGTGTGTGTGTGTGTGTGTGTGTGTGTGTGTGTGTGTGTGTGTGTGTGCGACCTGGTAATCCCTACGTCATGGGGACAAAATGTCCCCACAAAGATGGCAATATCCGAAATCCTTGTCCTTGTGGGGACATTTTTAGGTCCCCATGAGGAAAACATCTTATAAATCACACAGAAGGAGTTTTTTTTGAGAAAGTAAAAATGCAGAATGTTTCCTGTGATGGGTAGGTTTAGGGGCAGGGGCAGTGTAGGGGGATAGGATGTACAGTTTGTACAGTATGAAATCCATTACGCCTATGGAAAGTCCCCATAAAACATGGAAACACGACTGCGCGTGTGTGTGTGTGTGTGTGTGTGAATTTGAATACACTATACGATTAAATGTATGTGGACAGCCAAACATCATACAAAGTTTGGAAACATTAAAAAAATATATCTCATGCTTCTTACCTTATGCTAAGTCAAACAACAACAAACAAACCCTGATATTTTACTTAAGCATTCTAATTAAAAACAAAAAGATACATTTATTAGTTTAAGAAAGTTGCTAAGATGTTTAGTTAGTGTAGTTAGTCTTTTCCTATGCAGTTACTAGTGTGCTATGGTTGGTTACCAGAGTGTTGCTATGTGATTGTTAGCCCATTGCTATGCAGTTGCTAAGCTGTTCTCGGGTGCGTTTCCCGAAAGCATTGTTAGCCAACTATGGTTAGCCTTACATTCAAGGCATTCTACATATTTAATTTTGTTCAAATTATCATTTTAATCTATATATTTTAGCATGCTAACAATTTATATAATTTTTGAAGAGTGCTCATGTGAGTACAATGCACAAGGGCATACGAGGGAACCCTTGATGAATCTGACATATAAAGCAAAATGACATGAAACAAAAACAACCTGGAGTTTCTTTGTGTGATTTAAGAGAACAAAATCTGCTGGAAGCATAAAACATGTTGAATCAAAGCTGGTGAGACCATATATATTGAATAAAAACATATTTTGAATAATAAATACATGCATATTCTGTATAATACATTAGAGTACCATATTTGAGTACAGTGTGGAAATCTGAGGAAATAACTACAAAAGGGGAACCAAAGCTTTGTTTGATCGCACTCCTTGTAAATGTAATTATTGTATTATAACATTATTATTGTATCATAACTATAATTGTAATTATAGTTATCCATCATCCAGGTGGATGCTGCACATTGGTGATGGTTGAGGAGATTCCCCCCTTCTATGTAAAGCGCTTTGAGTGCCTTGAAAAGCGCTATATAAATCGAACAAATTATCAAATTATTAATACATAATAATAATTATTATTTTTTGCTAGGTACAACATACTGAATGTATTTTTATTTTTATTCTAGTCTTTTTGTTTTTTGAAATAAATAAATAAATACCCCCCCCCCACACACACACGCACACACACAAGATTCCTGATTGTTTGGAATTGTGGAATTGTTGATCATGTTAATGTTGAGATAATGAAAATAGCGAGGAGAAAGTGGCATCTACATCTGAGCCTACTTGACCTTTCCACGAGGAGACAGCGAGTGTAGCGGCACCTGAGGCTTCCCATTTTCAGGACACGCATCGGCTACACAAATTGGCAGAATGCCAAATCATTTTCATATTTTATGACAGCGGAAACAACTTAAAATACTTTCATTTAAAATACTAGTCATTTAGGCTTATACATAAAAATAAGAAATCATTCAAAACTTTAAAGGGTCTGTTTTTATTAGTGTACACTCACAATAAAAATTAAACTTTGTGCTTTCGGATAATAAAGAAAACAAACAGGATGCCACTTTCTGGCATCTCAGTTTCCTTTCCATAAAGTTGTGGAGCTCGTCACAAAATTGAATAGAAACGTTTTTATTGTATTTTTTTAATCTGTATTTAAGCGAAATATATTAAGTGCATATTTATTCCATATATATCACACACACACACACACACACACACACACACACACACACACACACACACACACACACACACACACACACACACACACACACACACGTCGTGTTTCCATGTTTTATGGGGACTTTCCATAGGCGTAATGGATTTCATACTGTACAAACTGTACATCCTATCCCCCTACACTGCCCCTGCCCCTAAACCTACCCATCACAGGAAACATTCTGCATTTTTACTTTCTCAAAAAAACTCCCTATGTGTGATTTATAAGATGTTTTCCTCATGGGGACCTAAAAATGTCCCCACAAGGACAAGGATTTCGGATATTGCCATCTTTGTGGGGACATTTTGTCCCCATAATGTAGGGATTACCAGGTCACACACACACACACACACACACACACACACACACACACACACACACACACACACACACACACACATTTTATTCAAATTTCTCTCCATTCACAGAAGAGCTGCATGTGCGTAATGTGACGATGTATGAATCCTCGTGTTCTGCTGTTTATGCTGCTATTTGTGCATCTAAAACTGAACAAAACGTACTCGGTTACTTTCGTAACCTCGGTTCCCTGAGAGAGAGGAACGAGTATTACGTATGGGGAAAACTCCTTTTCTCGAGAATATGAAGCAAAACTTTATTAATAAAGGTATCCATGTAAAGCGTAGTGCCGCTGTACGGCCATAGCCCAGCGCGAGGAGCGCTCTGATTGGCCGGGCCGCGGCAACTGCAGGAACCTATGGTGAGGCGGCTGAGAGGAACGAACCAATGGGGGGCGTTCCAGAAAGCCCGCCGTAAAAGGTGCTTATATTTGCATACAGGAGGCTATATAAGACCCTAAAGGGGGTCGCACACCGGACGCGGAGCTCGGCGGCGCTCGGCGTCACGCAGCGTCTCAGGTATCGCACACCGGACGCGCACATTTTAAAAGGCTACATTTATTATACATTTCCCCAAAATATGTTTAGACTTTATTCAAGCTGTTGAACTCAGAATGTAAAACAAATGTGTCTTGTAGCAAAGGTTGAAATCAGTATACCTTAACGATAATATACTTTTAATATAAAGCCTTGAAATGGCGCTCTGTGGCGCGGCAGGATTTAGAACAACTTCCTGAGTCGCCGCGGACAGGCGCCGAATGCCGCCACCGGTGTGCGTACACTCATTGAAAACAATGTGTTCGAATTTTAAAGACGTGGTGAGCCGCCGAGCGCCGCCGAGCTCCGCGTCCGGTGTGCGACCCCCTTAATTCGCCATAGGTGTCAGGTTTTAAGATCAACTGAAGCGATACCTGAGAAGCATAAACAAGGCACGGAACGTAATACTCGTTCCTCTCTCTCAGGGAACCGAGGTTACGAAAGTAACCGAGTACGTTCCCTTTCGAGAGAGGTTCCTCGTATTACGTATGGGGAACACAATGTAAAGCGCTGTGTGTGCTGACTGACCCAGTATACCCAAAGCACATGTTAATAAACCCCCAAGAGACCGACAGAGGCGGCTTATAAAGGGAATGAAGAACCGGAAGAGTCGGTTCGTTTGAACAGCTGATCGGACATAGTCGGATCTTATGATGAATGAATAAGTGCTTAAGGACTAATGTGTACAGGCCAAAACGTAAGGCAATCTGTTTGCCAGGGTCAAAATAGAGCCTAGATGGAGAGAAGCCCTGCTTGTAGAGCTGGAACCTTCAATTTGTAGAATCTGATAAAAGCGGACGGAGAGGCCCAGCCTGCCGCCGCATAGATATCTTCCAAAGAATGCCACACGACCAAGCCCAAGATGAGGCCATGCCTCTAGTGGAGTGGGCTTTAACGCCTATAGGGCAAGTCAGGTTTTTAGACTCATATGCCAGCGAGATTGCGTCCACTATCCAGTGTGAGAGTCTTTGCTTCGTGACAGCACAACCTTTAGTGTGGCCGCCGAAGCAGACAAACAGCTGGTCCGACTGCTTGAAGGGGTAGGAGCGCTCCAGAAACAGTCTCAAAGCTCTGACCGGGCAGAGTAGGTTCGCGTCCTGTTCACCCTGAGACGCGGGTAATGGAAGCAGAGTAATAACCTGTGCTCTAAAAGGGGTAGAAAGCACTTTGGGTATAAAACCATGTCTCGGTTTGAGAACAACTTTGGAGTTGTTGGGCCCGAACTCGAGACAGGACGGGCTCACTGAGAGTGCGTGTAAGTCACTCACACGTTTAACCGAGGCCAGAGCCAGCAGAAACGCGGTTTTGAGTGATAAAAGCTTTATGGTCGAGGTCTGGAGTGGCTCGAAGGGGGGACCCTTCATAGCGTCTAAAACCACTGCGAGGTCCCAAATAGGGACCGAGGGGGGGCGAGGGGGGTTCAATCTTCTAGCCCCTTTAAGAAAACGTACAATGAGCTCACTTTTCCCTAGTGAATGTCCCGCGATCTGAGCGTGGTTATCTGCTATGGCGGCGACATAATCTTTGAGCGTGGAGGGGGAACGACCCGTGTCCAGTAGCTCTTGGAGAAAAGCGAGCACTTCTGCTGTTTCGCATGAGCGTGCGTCGATATTTTGGACGGCACACCAGTTAGAAAACACCGACCACTTCAGAGTATAGAGCCGCCTAGTCACGGGGGCTCTAGCTTCCGCAATAGTGTTCATAACTCTGTCAGAGAGGTTTCCCGATACCAGTTGATGGGCCATAAGTGGAGGGCCCATAGTTCGGGACTATGGTCGGGACTATGCTGTCTCCCTGATTTTCCCTATGGTTTGCGGCAGCATCGCGATCGGGGGGAAAGCATATAGCGGGAGACTGGGCCAGACATGGGCCAGGGCGTCCCTGCGTTTGGAGAAAAATATTGGGCAGTGAGTGTTGTCTTCTGTGGCGAAGAGATCCACCTTCGCTCTGCCGAAGGTGTTCCAAATTAAGAGAACCGTTTGCGGGTGAAGAGACTGGGGGAATGGGTCCCCTGGATAACATATCCGGACCCAGATTCAGAATACCTGGCACGTGAGCCGCCTTCAGGGAGCTCAGGTTGTGCTCTGCCCATAAAAGGAGATGCTTCGCCATGCGGTGAAGAGAATGTGATCTCAGGCCGCCCTGGCGATTTATATACGCTACCACCAACGTGTTGTCTGTACGAACCAAGACGTGGTGGTTCTTTATATGTGGAAGGAAAGCTCTCAGCGATAAGGCGACCGCTTTCATCTCTAGACAGTTTATGTGCAGCCGTTTCTCTGTTTCTGTCCACAGGCCAGAGATCGGCTTGCCCTCGTGTAGGGCTCCCCACCCTCGAGTGGAGGCATCTGTCGAGACCACTTTCGTGACCGTCGAGACCCTTTTTGTAACCGTGCCCATAAGCACGCACCTCCGATACCACTCTGTCCCCGTCCAAGGAGCCAAAGCTTTGACAATGCTGTGGTTCACTTTGACGGGAAGACGGCCCCATTTCCATGCGTAAGGAGGGACACGGGCGTGTAGCCAACGCTAGAGGGGACGCATGTGTAACAGTCCCAGCCTGAGCACTGACGATGCCGAGGCCGTAAGGCCGAGCATCCTCTGAAAATGTTTCAGGGGAATACGAGTCCCGGCTTTGAATGAAGCCGCCATGTTCTGTGTCGTTAGCTGCGCATTCATGAGTCTCGAGTCTAGAATTATGCCCAGAAAAGATATCTTTTGAGTGGGGGACAGCGAGCTCTTGGCGATATTGATCCTGAGACCCAAACAGTCTAAATGGTTGAGGAGCCAGGATCTGTGTGTTAGTAGTTGTGCTCGAGACCGGGCTATCACTAGCCAGTCGTCGAGGTAGTTGAGCACCCGCGTCCATACATTTCGTAAACGTGCGGGGCGCCAGGGATAACCCGAATGGCAGGACCGTGTACTGATAAGCCTGCCCCTCGAAGGCGAATCTCAAGAATGGCCTGTGGTGGGGGGCTACCTGAACGTGAAAGTATGCATCTTTCAGATCTATCGTGAAAAACCAGTCCCCGGGGCGAATGTGCGCGAGGATCTGTTTCACCGTCAGCATTTTGAAAGAGCGAGACATTAGAGCTTTGATCAAATGCCTTAGATCTAGCATTGGCCTGAGCCCTCCGTCCTTCTTCGGAACGAGAAAGTATCGGCTGTAGAAGCCCGACTCGCTTCGGGATGGGGGAACGGGCTCCACCGCTCCCTTCTCTAACGTTAACAGTTTCGAAATCTCGGTGCAAAGCACGTGACTGACGCTGCTTTTCACCGAGGTCTCGACCATGGCGCGAAAGCGCGGGGGCCTTCGAGCGAACTGTAGCGAGTAGCCCCTTTTTACTATGTTCACAACCCAATTTGATACACCGGGCATGGCTTGCCAGGCCTGAGCCCGACGCGATAGTGGCTGGAGCTGGCGCGGATAAGGGTCGCCTACTGGAGGGAACTCGGTAGCGCTGCCATTTTGGGCTTGTGACATAGAGGGGGTAATGCTTATGTATGGCGGTGTGCACTGTAGAGTGGGCGCCGGGACATTTATAGCATGGGTGGGAGGGGTATATGAATGAGGAGTGCAGACTGATATGTGGGCACATTTACTACACAGGAAAAGCTCTTTTTGAGATTTATTTGGGTCGCCATGATAACGGCGTTTGTGTGCAGGTGAGTGCGTTTGACAACGGGCTCGTTGGCTGCGAAACTGAGGTCGGCAGTCACCTGGGTGCAGGGTGAGTGCTGACCATCTCCTCTTTCTCCTTGCGGCTAGGACGGCTTCGGAGGCTCGGGGTTCAACAAGCTTGGGTCGAGGTCCCCGGCGTTCAGGCTGCCTGCTGCGGTACGTGGAGCGGGAGCGTTGGCGCGTTCCAGAAGAGGAGCGAGGCCGAGAAGGTGGCGCAGCCGGCTTAGCGGGTTGAGAGGGTGGCGGTCTACCTTGAGGGCGTCCCCGGCCTGAAGAAGAGCTGGAGCACTTGGGTAGGAAGTGCCTCATAGCCTGAGAAGCCTTTTGCGTTTCGGCGAAACGCTCCGCGAAGCCCACGACTGACGGACCAAAGAGACCGGTAGTAGAGATAGGGGCGTCCAAGAAGGAGGCTTTATCCGCGTCCTTCATCTTGGTCAAATTCAGCCAAAGAAGTCTCTCTAAGACCGTCAGGTTGGCCATATTCTTTCCAATGGCTTGCGCGGTGGCTTTAGTAGAACGAAGGGCCAGTCCGTCGCGCTGCGAAGGTCCTTCAAAGGCGGATCTTGCGCGAGCAGCGTAGGGAGACTTCCAAGACTTAGTAAGCTCGTCGTGTACCTCAGGGAAGAAAGGCGCGGGCTTCTGGGGAGAAGAGAAGCGGCGGCTTTCTAGGTACCACTCGTCCAGTCTGCTGCGCGTTGGCTCTTCGGGCTGGGACCACTCGAGTCCGAGGTCTTCCACGGCCTTAGAGAGCACGCGGATAAGCTCCGCGTCAGCATTGGTTTTGGAGCTCGTGGCGGTCTGCGTCAGAAACTGACCACTCGCTACCCGAAGCGGCAGTGGAGAGGCTGTCCTCGTCTTCCTCTGGCGACGGGCCACCGAAGGAAACCGAACAGGCCGCTGCATGAGAGGGGCGCTGTTCCTCCTGAGTGAAGGTGACCGGCGAAGGCGAGGCACGCGGGGAATCATCCGGCGTACAGTCGCCCGACCACTCTGGCAGCCTCTGGTCCAGCGGCAGGAGGAGGGACCTGGTCGAAGGTGGCGAGGCGAGCCCGAAGGGTCTGCAGCGCCATCATATCACACTCAGGGCAGCCGCCCCTGGAAAGCGCGAGCTGCGCGTGGTCCTGTCCAAGGCATGTCACACAGATGATGTGATGGTCGTCGCCGAGGAGAGGAAATGCGAGGCATTTGCAACAACGCCTCGCGCTCTTTTAGAAAGAAGAGATAATAAAAGGATACTGGCGCCGGATGGCGTAGCTGGAACGGCAGAGAAGGGGGAGACTGGGGGAATTCGTCGTCCTCAGATGCAGGTTCCGCTGGTGCTTGTTCGACGGTGGTGCTTCTTCCGGAGGTCAGCGAAGGTGTCGCTGAAGGAGATAAAATCTGACACCTATGGCGAATTAGGGTCTTATATAGCCTCCTGTATGCAAATATAAGCACCTTTTACGGCGGGCTTTCTGGAACGCCCCCCATTGGTTCGTTCCTCTCAGCCGCCTCACCATAGGTTCCTGCAGTTGCCGCGGCCCGGCCAATCAGAGCGCTCCTCGCGCTGGGCTATGGCCGTACAGCGGCACTACGCTTTACATGGATACCTTTATTAATAAAGTTTTGCTTCATATTCTCGAGAAAAGGAGTTTTTCCGATACGTAATACGAGGAACCTCTCTCGAAAGGGAACTAATTTTGGTATTTTTAATGGGTCGCAAATATTTATCCATTTTAATTTAATTCTAATTTAACATGATTTTGGTTAACGGTTAATGATTGGTTAGCAACGGTTGTCGTCAGGAAAACCCCTAAAATAAACATCCCTAATATAGCATATATTGTGGCCCCCTAATTTTAAGATGGGACCCTCCAAAATTCTGGATACACCCCTGGTGCGACCATGTCACTATGGTTTTGGGAAACAGACGTGACTATTTGTTTCATTTTTCTAACGATGCATCATACTATGGTGATGCTAGTTAAGTTACATCGTTGTATGGGAAACGCACCTCTCCTTGGTTGCCAGGGTGTTGCTAAGGTGTTCAAATTTGTTGTTAGACTGTTGCTATGTGGTTTCTAAGGTGTTCAAAGTTTTTGTTAGCCCAATGTTACATTTGTAACAAAATTGCATATGGGCATTGGTCAGTTCCGATGTTCGGCCCAGTTTTCCTGGTAATGTGAGGATAACATTTACAGATAACATTTTAAACCTCAAAATCTGCTCGTGGACACATAGGGGCCACCCGACAATATCAAACATGATTACGACTATGATTATTCTAGCACTCCCACAATTAGTCAATGAGAGACAATTCTACAAGGGAAAGACCAAGGAACTTTTGAAATGGTGACCGTGAAACAACAAGCAGCTGTACAGGTCCGGTGGAGCGGATGGACAACGCAGATGGAGGAACGGCTGGCCAAAATGTAGCAACAACACGGCTGTTTTATCTCGTTACACAAAATAAGTATTGATACAGCAAGTTGCTGCAACAAAGTATATATTTTGTTTACATCTGTGTGAGATCATGTGAGGTGCTATCTTCGTATAAAATATCTCATCAAATCTTAAAATCTTAAAATGTGTGCAGGTTTGAGATTTTTAAAGAAGAAAATGTGTAAATTCTCCTCATATATTGTAACCAGATTTCACAATCGGTTAAGATTTAAAATCTCATGTAGTCTGAGCCCGGCTTAAGTCTTGGTAGCCTTTGGATGTGCAGTTGCTAGGGAGTTCTAGGTTGCTCAGCATTGAGGCTCAATTTCGGCCTTATCGGACCACAGAACCTGGTCTGGTGTTTTGAATTTCCACAGCCTTTCACATGCCCATGGGGAATCTCCAGTCGAGATGATGTGATATGAGTTTTTATTAATGAACGCTTTCTTCTTTGGACATATCCATGAGCTGGAGTTATGAAGAATGCATGCTATGCTCTTACTCAGTTATATGTGCTTCTGGGTATATTCAGTGCTTTAAAAAGGTTATAATGTCCTGGGCCTTTCTCTTTCCCCCCCCTACTGTCTTGAATCTTGGTTTTGTTTCCCTACTAATGCAATGGGGATACTCCTATAACAGGTATAATTCTAAATAATTATATTACACAGATCAAAAGTCATGTTATTGGTAAATGGTGAACAACTGTATTGCACTAAATTATGAATTGTTGTGCTGATGAGGGAATTTTGGAAGTAGAGTATGTTTTGTGTGTGTGTGTGTGTGTGTGTGTGTGTGTGTGTGTTTATTATACCTGCTTCCCATCCATGGCTGACTTCATCTCCTTAAAAGTGGTTTGAAATTCTCCTATGAAGTCATGTTTGCCATTAGAATCCCAGTCCCATACTGTACACTACAACACGAAGAAAAAAAAGAGTGTAAAAAAGCACATATTGACAATATACTTCATGTTTATGATACAGCTGAATTAATTCCAACATAACTGCTTTTTGACACAGAACCAACATTATTTATAGGATACTGATCCACATGTTTTATGGGGTAATTGAAATGAATCATTTTAACTTTGTGCATAAAGATGTGCGACTTACAGTTCCCTAGAGAACTGTGATAAATATCCTGTGCTAAGTACTTTCCTACTAAAGGTCACATTGACACACACACACACACGCACACACACACGGTCTCACAATGCTGGGACTCTTCATGAAGTTTAATGGTTTGTATACTGTACAAACTTTATATTCTATACCCTACCCCTTTATACATCATGGAAAACTTTCTGCATTTTTACATTTTCAAATAAGCATCATTTAGTATGTTTATTAATCCATTTCCCTCATGGGGACCGCTAGTTGGTACTATCCCTGTGGGGACATTTGGTCCTCACAATATAGGTTAAACAAGTACACACGCGCACGCACATGCACACTCACACGCACACACGCACACACACACACAGTACACACAAAAACGTATGCAATATTCTTCTTATGATGCGCCTGCAATATTGAAAATGTAAATACTAAATTACGTTTGTTTTTCTTACCCCACTGGCAATAATTTTTTTCTTGTTTTAAGCAAATTGATACAATAAAAAATACCTTGCCAATAGGATAATTCTATATTTTTAATTCTAGATAATTTTATTAGAAAAAATACTGGACAAAAATAACAGTGTAGTGTTTGAGTAAGAAAAAAAACATATAAATACTTCAGATGCAAAAGCCTCTAAGTCCGTCTGATGTTTTTCTTTAAAGTTAGGACTTTTGTCAGGCTTGATGTATAGGTTTCTATTTCTGAATTTAGTGGGTTTGAAGTGAAAGTTTTTGATGAATGGATTCTGTGTGTAGAGAGTATTCACTCAGTTATCTCTTTTTTTGACCAAGGCGGCTTTTAGAGGCTT
This sequence comes from Pseudorasbora parva, assembly GCF_024679245.1. Lineage (NCBI taxonomy): Eukaryota > Metazoa > Chordata > Actinopteri > Cypriniformes > Gobionidae > Pseudorasbora > Pseudorasbora parva. The sequence continues at coordinate 28,292,358 of NC_090190.1, read as the reverse complement.
TTACATGGGAAATCTTTATATAGACATTATAGCGATATTGAAATTCATCAGATGCACTAGAGTTAAGTTTTATATAAAGCTCTAATCTAATAGGAATATGAAGGAAAAAAAAGTAAATCAGTACAGCTAAACAATGAAAACTATGATAATTTCAGCTTTTAACCTCCACAACTCTTCTCATATGTATTTTTTGCAACAAAAAAAATAATTAAAGGATTGCTTCAAGAAGCAACAATAGTGTCTCAATGATAAATTGTGAGTATAAAAATGCCCACAAAGTAAACAGTGTGTCCAAACACCAAACGCTGAGATAATTAATAACGTCACACATGCAGCCAAAATGAAAACAGCATCAGCTTTTCTTGCTATAGTGAATGAAATGTCACAGTTCATTTAGAAGATCTTTTATCTAGTCGGCGCTGAATCTGGAGCTGAGGAGTCTAAAGTTTTAAGATCTAAAAAAGATTGCGAAATTCATGCAAATGTACTGACAAACTGCAGCAGGTCAGTTTGTTATCATAACACTTCTTGAATTTTAATATCCTTTGTCATGTTGTTGGTTTAAATATATTACACCAGCGCCTGTACGCTGTGTATATGTCATTGTGAGTGCTGGTGTGTGGCAGGAGTGGCAGGAAGACAGCACACTGTAGCATTGCTGTTAATGAATCATTGATGCCGGGACATAAGCGGGTGGTAATCAAAATTTGAAGGCCATTTAAAATATTAATACAGAGACGCTGTGGTTGACTTTTCAGCTAAAGCGAGAACAAGCAATAACTCAACATGAAAAACTCACACCTCCTGCACCTCTTCTCAATATAAAGTTTGGAAACATCCCCAAAAATGATACACTGTAATCCTTAACATTTTTAAGTTAAGAAATTCAAAGTTTAAGTAGATTTTTATTTTGTACTTATACATTTGAATTACTCTTAACTTGAAATGTTTGAGTACACTAATTCATACATTTAACTTAAAGTTTCCATATAACCTCAATGTGAATTTTTTTATTAGTATAAACTTAGCTTGCTAATTTTCAGGCTTGGGGGTGGATTTCCCAAAAGCATCGTTATAGCCAACTATGGTCGCAAGTTCCGTCGTTATCAACATAGTTCAACCAGTCAGTGTTTCCCGAAACCATCGTTCCAACGAACATTAGCAAACAGCATCGCAAAGTTATGTGGTTGCAACGACAGCTCTTGACCTGTGGTTAGAAGCATAGTTTCTTTTTCACAGGATATGTGGACTTAATAAGTCCTTATCTTGAGCAAAATAAGCAATCTGACATTTAGTACAGTCTATATATTTTATTTTAAATACATACAAATGTATTTAACTGTAAATGTTTTAAGTTTGTCAAGAGACTTAAAGCACTATTTTTGAAGAGTGAGTATGTGCGAACGTGCTTTAGTGCGTAACAACAAGCCTATTTTAATCTGGAAGAATTAGTATAAAAATAAAGATTTGTCCTTATGTGCAATGTCCATCTAGCCTGACAAGCCAGACCCACATCAAGATGTTGGGTCTTGGAACTCACTATTGGCAGGGCTCAATCCGAGAGGCGGGTTAAATGGTTATCTTTCAAACTCTCTCTGCACACAATTGGATAGCGCTACAACCAACCAGAGCAACGAAGGTGAAGCGGAGCTCATTGATAGATTAAACATTCACTGTATCCGGTCGGCAAAACTCTGAACACATCTTCCCTTGTTAAGAATGACTTCAGTGTCATTCTTTGTTCTTTTCTCAGAGAAAAGTTATTTTCTTAACTACAAGTCTTCCAGAGACCTTTGGGGCACCCACGGACGAGCAGATGTTGACCGCTGAATCGGAGGAGGAGTTCCAGTCCTCGGAGGATGAAGACTCGGCTGTACTGCCTCCATCTGGGAGAGTGGCAACGGTTGATTTTGACCCTGAGTTGACGGCTATGCTTTCCCAGGCCGCCGAAAAGTTCAGGCTTGAGTGGAACCCTCCACCACGTCCCGAACCTTCCAAGTTGGACGATTAGTTTCCCTGGGCGGGTCGTGCTGGTTCTCAGCATCCTGTCCTGGTGCCTTTCTTCCCGGAGGTGCATAAGGAGCTCACTAGGTTGTGGAAGACACCTTTCAGTGCCAGAAACAGACCTGGTGGCTCCTCGCTCCTCACTACCCTTGACGGCGGGCAAGCCAGGGGGTACAAGGGTCTCCCGCCAGGGGAGTGGGCCATCGCGATGCAACTGTGTCCGGTGACCACTTCCAAATGGCGTGGGGACCCCCGGCTCCCGTCCAAGGCCTGTAAGTTTTCTTCCAGTCTGACTGCAAAGGCTTACAGGTCTTGTGGACAGGCTGCGTCCAACTTGCATTTCATGGCGTTGCTCCTGGAGCACCAGGCCCAGGAACTCATGGACTAGCACGAGGATATTCCTGGCCCAGAGCTCCTCCGGGAGCTCCTCCGGGAGCTCCTCCTCCTCCTCCGTAGGCCAGGTTGCTCCTCCGGGAGCTCTGGACGGCAATGGACCTCGCCCTTAGGGCAACAAAAATCACCGCCCATTCCATTGGCCAGGCGATGTCCACACTTCACACAGGTCCACACAGGTCCAGGAGCGCAATAACTGGCTCTATCTTGGCCGGCATGAGGGAAGCTGACAAGAACTGGTTCCTGGACTCCCCTGTTTCGTAGGCCGGGTTGTTCGGTGACGCGGTCGAGAGCTTTACCCAGGAATTCTTGGCCGCCCAGAAGCAGACGGAGGCTATCCGGCACATCCTGCCCCGGCGGTCCGCTGCTGCCTCCACCCCGCCGCCGATGGCAGCACCTCCGCCTGCTCATCGCAGAGGGCATACGCCTGCCGCCCCAGCACAGCAACAGCCTCCACCCGGGTGTAGGCGTGGAGCCGGCCGTGGGAAGGACGTTCAGCCCACTCAGGCCGCTGCCAAGCCAAGTGGCCGCTACCACGCTGCTCAAGCCAGGTCCCTGCATACCGCTGCACTGCCCCGCTGCCAATATGTCTGTGGTGCCGTTGGTCCTGCTGGTTCGGCCGCTGGGGGCCTGGCTAGCGCTTCCCAGCCTGTCCCGCTGGCTCATCTGTACCATCAGACTTGGCTATGCGATTCAGTTTGCCCGGCATCCCCCCAAGGGGGATTCAGGGGGATCCACTTCACCTCCGTGTCGAAGGAGGATGCCCCTATGCTACAGGCGGAGATCGCAGTCCTACTGGCGAAAGACGCAATCGTGCCGGTCCCTCTAGCCGATACGAAGACCGGCTTCTACAGCCTGTACTTCATTGTACCCAAGAAAAGCAGCGGGTTATGGCCGATCTTGGATCTGCAGTTCTTGAACCGGTCCCTTCACAGGCTGCCGTTCAGAAACACATCTTTATGTGCATTTGTCCCGAAGATTGGTTTGCAGCGATCGACCTTCAATGGATGAGCATGTCCCTGTCCCTGTCGCCCTGTGTCTTCACGAAAGTCATGGAGGCGGCCATTGCTCCCATGAGAGAGCGTGGTGTTCGCATCCTCAACTATCTCAAAAGGCTAATCCTTGCCCAGTTGCGAGCAGTTGTGCGACCACAGGGACATGGTGCTCAGTCACCTCAGCCAGTTGGGGCTTCGGGTCAAGCAAGGTCAGGGAGGACTTGGTTCCTGGAGCTAGTGTTCCTCACGACAGCACCTCCTTAGCTCATTCCTCTGAGGAAGGACCTCCTGACTCAGAGACGGGGCACCCTCTGGCACCCACGTCCGGATCTCTGTAAACTCCATGTCTGATCCCTGGGCGGGACGCAGAGGTTGTAGGTGACCTACCACACCTACCTCTATACAGGTCTTGGGACCTGTCTCTAGTGCTGACCGCACTGTAGGGAGCACTACCGTGGAGAATACACATATGGGACCGGTTATATGTTCCAGCAATGCATACGAGTGTTAGAACTGGTGTCAGACGCTCCGCAACGTCTGACTGCCATGGGTTGCGGAGGACTCGACAGCCTGTGTTTTTCTCTCGGCAGAGCCCGCTCTGGTCTCAGTCTGGTGTTGCTCCCCCGCCTAAAATGGCCGGGGCCACCCCTGGGACTTCCGTATGTTGTACTGCCCACGGCCAGTCCATACGTGTATTCTCCACATGGTAACTCCCTCTGGGCATGATGTGGCTTCCGCAGTGGCCCTCTGGGCACGCTTTCCCAGCGTTAACCAATAGTCTGCTTAGTGGGTCTTGCGAAACAGCAGTGAGACTCTTCCTGCGTGAATTTCCCCGCCCAAAACAAACAGGGTCTGAGGGGCTATCACGGGGCACTGGAAGTGGTAGTAACTGTGGGGTTTTCCAAAGAGATCCCAATTCGTCAGTGATGTCCGACGTACGTCGAACGTGACCGACTGAAAGGGAACGTCTCGGTTACATATGGTAACCCTCGTTCCCTGAAGGAGGGAACGGAGATGTACGTCCCGTCGCCACAGTTGCTGTACCATTACTGCAGGCCAAGTTACTAGTTCGGCTCCTCATTGAAATACAACAGTGCGTGGCGATCGCTTCCACTTTATACCTGCGCCGCGGGGCGGGGTGCGATGTGTAAAGCATGCACGCCAATGTTCATTGGCCCGTTTTCCATATCTCGAAGCGTATAGGGCTGATAGAAGTAATCCCAATTCGTCTGTGACGTCCGACATATGTCTCCGTTCCCTCCTTCAAGGAACGAGGGTTACCATACATAACAGAGACGTTTTTTTTTTTTACAAATGTGTTTTTTATTTATTACAGCAGTCTGAAACTGGCTGCAATAGTATCTGATCATTGAGGACTGTGTTGGTTAAATGAAAATTAATAGCATTTTCACAAATGATGTGTATATGTTTTGTTTTAAGTGTGTATGTTTTGGCTAAAGTGTGTCATTTTGCAAACAATTTAGGAATTATGCAAATTGAGTGAGGTGTTTGGATAATTGTGATTATATTTTGAAAAAAAAAAGAACCCGGTTTTCAAAATTGCATGTAAACAATTGAAAAAAAAACTGTAACAATAGTATGGCACAGCACTTTCTGAATGAGTGCAGCAATATAAAGCATTTAACATACTTGCTCTCACACCAAGCAACATGCATCACTCGTCACCACGATGCTCTCCAAAAACTAACATTAACAGAAACTCTTCAACATTAGCATAAAACGTGAATCACTATTAAATCTCCCACTTTTCTCCGACATTTATCATGCACAAAAAAAATAACACTTATTTTTACTTTCCCTTTTGAATGCCATGGGCAAAGGAAAAAAACAAATCCCAGACCATTTCCAGTTAAACTTAAGTTTGTCTAAATTAAAAGAAATAATTTCATAAAATTCAAAACAATAAAACTTCAGTTTACTTAAAATATATCAGTTCTGTGAACTTGAAAGAAGAAGAAAGTGCTAAATACTCATAAAAGTTCATTTGACTGAACTAATTTGTTTAATTTAAGTTTGTTCTACTCAAACAAATGAATTATTTTGAGATTTATAGGGTTAAGGTGTGTTCCGTTTACCTTGGGCTCTAAACTAAACTAAACTAAACTAAACTAAACTAAACTAAACTAAACTAAACTAAACTAAACTAAACTAAACTAAACTAAACTAAACTAAACTAAACTAAACTTTTAAACTAAAATTTTATGCTTTTAGAATATATTATTAATTCATTAAAAATGAAAAATTAAATAATTAATTTACAGATCTAACAACATAATACAAACAGTGAGGAAAATGTGAACAGGTTAGATTTCAAATTATTATTGCATTTTTCTTTTCTTTTTTTGTTTTGAATTTGGGCCTTTACATCAATATTTGTTGAATATTTAATAAAGTAAATGACTGTGTCAAAATCTGCACAAAAACAATGTTTATCGCTTCAGGAAATAAAACATTACTCTCTAACTGTAAGTTATTTTACAATTGTACTTTCCATAGCGCTATTCTTTCATTCCAGAATAATTTACATAATTTGAGTTTATGCAATTCTCACAATGTTTACAACAGATGGGGCTCACAACAGCAAGAAAAGTGATTGTCAGCTTTCAACATAACACGACAGTTTAACTAACTTGTCTTCTAAATCTATTGATATTCGTGAATAAAACGTAACTGCAGTGGCTTCGTAACTCTGAATCTGAATTCAAAATGTGTTTTCACTGCAGAGACATTGCTGTCTGTGGGGCGTTGAGTGTAAAGAAGTCATGAATATTAAACAAACCAGTTCATGTTTATTCAGGGACATGTCACCTAAAAAACTGTTTTCCCATCTGTCTGAATAGATGTCCTTGACTTTCCAACATCGGCTACATATTTTTGGACTCAAATCCAGGGTGCGAACTACGGGGGAGCTAGGGGGAGCTCGGCTCCCCTAAATAAGACATGGGCTCCCCTGAAAACATGATTTGTGAAATTTTGGGGGGTCTCAAAAAATATTGACACTGTGTTATTTTGAGGTGCAATTTCAGTTTTGTGTAATGTAATCATTGTGGATTATTATATGCAAAATTGCTAAAAATATATAATTAATTCATGCATGACGGCGAGTTAAATCTAATTCACTTCAATAAAGATAACTATACATGCTGTTCTTGTCATGACCATCAAGGTGTGGTGGCGCCGCGGTGCAAATTCCACTCATGTTAGTTTTTTCTTCGAATCTTTGCGTTGACATGTACTGAACTGGTACATGTCAATGCAAAGATTCGTAGAAAAAAACAAACAAACGAATATCCACTTCTTGATCTTGGATTTCTGGACGAACAGCAAAGGAAGCTGACCCCAGGCCTCTGTGGTCGAGTCTGTGTTAAGGCATGTTATTCTCAATTATGTGTTGTGGCTGAGTTGATATAGGTATGTGTGACTATCGATGTCCTAAGCCTAGTTGAACGGAGGAATTATGGTATTCTTCTGTAGCCTGACGAGTAACTTTAACCGTTGTTCATGTGAACTCAAAGACAGCCGGATGCTTTGTTTATAGACGATTTGTGGGTGGTTTTTTGACCTATCAATTTGTGTTTTTTTTTCCCTTTATTAAAGTCAAAGATGTTCTTCAATGATTGTATTTTAAGAGCAGGGACACGTTGTGTGCATTTTGTTTTGTGATTTCACCGGAAAGAATAGTCTCTCTCCGCAATGGCATTAAGCGATATATTGACACGCTCGTCTGTGTGGGAAGGAATATACAAGTCCTCTTTTGAGCCCCCCCCCCAAAAAAAAAAAAGAAAAATGGGCTCCCCCAAAGGTCACGGTATAGTTCGAACACTGCTCAAATCAATAATGTTTGAGTATTAGATCGAAAATGTATTTTAACCAGCTTTAAATTAACATATTGCACAACTGCTCATTCAGCCACTTGATATAATTGCCAAAGGCTTAATTCAAAGTGGCTTGTTTCCAAGCTTTTAGAGCATTAGTTAATTTGCAGTAAGAGGTGGTTATTTTCAAGTAAAGCTGAGAACAGCAAGAGATTCAGCTCTCAAATAAACATATTGAGACATCAGCTCTAAATTATGCTCTCTCTTTGTCTTTTTCTTGGCCTGTATATTTTACTGAGTCAACTGCACAGTATGTAACAGTATGTGAACGTTTTAGAAAGTCTTCAGTTCCAAACAGCTTTTGTGCAAAATCTCAGTGTGGTGCATCAGACTAAACTCATCTAAACTTGCTGTTATGAGAATACAAAGAGAACCATCTTTAGAGCCAGATTATTATAATACAGCACTCCTATCCCCACTTCTGCATTGGCATACCAATGAGTATATTACACCTGCAGTGCTGAGATCTGAATAAGTGTGCATGACACAGAGAGAAAGAGCAGAGGGGGAATGTTTGCATATAACTCATGAAAACTTCCAAGATTAGAGCTTTCATGAATTAAGCAAAAAAAACTTTCAAAAAGCATAAGTGTTTTCTAACTGTATTTTAAGTATTTTGTGTTCTAATTTTAATGAACATTAAATAAATATTTGATATATAAATATTGTCACGCATGTCAGATGAAGCAGAGAAGGAGAAATCCAAGACTTCCAAACTAAATGGGCTTTTATTCAAAACAGACCTCAAACAGAACATCTAACACTTGAGATAACATCACAAAACTGACATCAGTATAACATTACTAACATCACTGAACTAACAACAAGACCGGAAAACAAAGGACTGAACATGAGGCACTTAGGCCATGACCACACTAATACGTTTTCATTTGAAAACGTATATTTTTCTTTCCGTTTTGGCCTTTCGTCCACACTGAGACAGCGTTTTAAGTCAATGAAAACGTATCGTTTTGAAAACGCTCGAGCGGATAAATTTGAAAATGGCGTCTTCGCGTAGTAATGTGGGCTGTGAAAACGGAGGCTTTTTCGGAGGCTGTGAAAATGACGCATTTTTAGCTATGTGATGCAGTCATATGACCAATTCAGCCAAGATGGTGAACGACATTGTACAGCAGTTGTTTTGTATGCTTTCTGTTTTGACAGCCTTGTTAAATATTAATGTCGGTTTGTACATACTATTAAAAACCTCAGTGCCTTTTCTCGACATTGTCGCAAAATGAGTATATAAACGAGTAGCGGAAATGACACAAGTCGAAGCGTCTTGGATTTGCTCATGCGCAGTACAGGGACGTAAGCGTTTTCAGACGTTTCAGTCTGATGAACACTTTTTGGAAAACGATTGAAAATGATAGTGTGGACACGGAGCGTTTTTAGACGAAAACTCCGGATTTTATTTTTAATTTATCCGGATTAGTGTAGACGTAGCCTTAAATACACACACTGATAACTGAACTAATGAGGGGGACAGGGGACACAGATAACAAGACACAGCTGACAGAACTAAACTAATGAGGGGACTGAACAGTGGCGGGAAACTAAGAACAAAGGAACATGTGACTAAACTCAACACTAGAAGTAAATGGGAAAACACAGACAGATCAAACATGTAACAAATATGAACAACAGATATAATTATATATTTTTTATTTTAATATTTAATATTACAATTACACTAGGCTACTGTTTGGGGTAGGTAAGATGTTTTTGTTCTTTTATGCTCACCGTGGCTGAATTGATGTAATTAAAAATAAATTAAAATCTCTAATATTGTAAACTACAAACCAGATTCCAAAAAAGTTGGGACACTGTACAAATAGTAAATAAAAAAAGGAATGCAATATTTTACAAATCTCATAAACATATTTTTTTTTTCACAATACAATATAGATAACATATTAAGTGTTGAAAGTATATATTGGCTCATTTTGGATTTCATGAGAGCTACACATTCCAAAAAAGTTGGGACAGGTAGCAATAAGAGGCCGGAAAATTTAAATGTACAGAAAGAGTAAAGAAACAGCTGGAGGACCAATTTGCAATTTATTAGGTCATTTGGCAACATGATTGGGCATAAAAAGATCCTCTTAGAGTGGCAGTGTCTCTCAGAAGTCAAGATGGCCAGAGGACAGAGTGGCGAAAAATAGTGGAGCAATATCAGAAAGGAGTTGCTCAGAGAAAAATTGCAAAGACTTTGAAGTCCATAAAATCCATAGATCATCATCTACTACAGTATATAATATCATGAAAAAATTCAGAAAATTTGGAACAATATCTGTGCGTAAGGGTCAAGGCCGGAAAACCATACTGGATGCCTGTGATCTTTGGCCCTTAGACGGCACTGCATCCCATACAGGAATGCTACTGTAATGGAAATCACAACATGGGGCGTTAATGGGTTACATTGTCTGTAAACACAATCCACCGTGCCATTTGCCATTGTTGGCTAAAACTCTATAGGTCAAAAAAGAAGCCATATCTAAATATGATCCAGAAGCGCAATTGTTTTAAAAAAAACTGTCTCAAAAAAACTGTTCTTTGGTCAGACGAATCCAAATGTGAAGTTCTTTTTGGAAAACTTGGACGACATGTCATCCGGACTAAAGAGGACAAGGACAACCCAAGTTGTTATCAGTGCTCAGTTCAGAAGCCTGCATCTCTGATGGTATGGGGTTGCATGAGTGCGTGTGGCATGGGCAGCTTACACATCTGGAAAGGCACCATCAATGCTAAAAGTTATATCCAAGTTCTAGAACAACAAGTTCTAGCTCCATCCATACGTCGTCTCTTTCAGAGAAGACCTTGCATTTTCCAACATGACAATGCCAGACCACATACTGCATCAATTACAACATCATGGCTGTGTAGAAGAAGGATCCGTGTACTGAAATGGCCAGCCTGCAGTCCAGATCTTTCACCCATAGAAAACATTTGGCACATCATAAAGAGGAAGATGCAGCAAAGAAGACCTAAGACAGTTGAGAAACTAGAAGCCTGTATTAGACAAGAATGGGACAACATTCCTATTCCTTAACTTGAGCAACTTGTCTCCTCAGTCCCCAGATGTTTGCAGACTGTTATAAAAAGAAGAGGGGATGCAACACAGTGGTAAACATGGCCTTGTCCCAACTTTTTTGAGATGTGTGGATGCCATGAAATTTCAAATCAAATTATTTTTTCCCTTAAAATGATACATTTTCTCAGTTTAAACATTTGATATGTCATCTTTGTTGAATACATTTTTTTTATTTACAATTTGTAGTGTCCCAACTTTTTTTGTAATCGGGTTTGTATTGCTTGTATTGTATTGTTTTCTATTTTAATATATTTTTAAAAAATATAATGTATTCCTGTGATGGCAAAACTGGATTTTCAGTAGCTATTAATTAAAGTCACACTTTTGAACAATAATTAAAAAAAACATTTCACTTGCTTTTATACACCGATCAGGCATAACATTATGAACATAATTCCTATAACATTGTGTTGGTCCTCCTTTTACTGCCAAAACAGCCCTGACCCATCAAGGCATGAACTCCACTAGACCCCTAAAGGTGTGCCGTGTTATCTGACACCAATATGTTAGCAGCAGATCCTTTAAGCCCTGTAAGTTGTGAGGTTGGGACTCCATTGATCAGACTTGTTTGTTCAGCACAAAATCCTCGATTGGGTTGAGATATGGGGAATTTCCAAGTCAACAACTCGTTTTTGTGCTCCTGAAACCATTTCTGAACATTTTTGATTTGTGGCAGGGCGCATTATCCTGCTGAAAGCGGCCACAGCCACCAGGGAATACGGTTTCCATGAAAGGGTTTACCTGGCCAGCCTTCGCTCCCCACATGCATCAGTGAGCCTTGGCCGCCCATGACCCTATCGCCGGTTCACCAAAATAAGTGGGCAGTCTAAAATATGCCCCAATGGCTGTCATTTTTCATCAGAGATTTACATTGAAATATTGTGGGTTGCTGCTCTGCTGCAGAGCTTGGGAGGACACAGGCACCATCTGCCCCGCTTAGTATCATTATACATGCCTGTCGAAGTCATGTGGTAATTTTTAATATATCCTGCCTACTTTATGATTTAGAATAGCCTATACAATCTGAAAATAGTTGTTACATAATGCTGAACACATTTAAAATGTATTATTGATTCAGTTTATATTTTGAATGCTGACTTTGAGTCTAATATACATTTCTGATCCCAAATCAGTCGTGTTGAGTGGATAAAGGAGCTTCTTGCTCTCCATGAAGCCCTAAAGTGTTCTTTTTTACAACAGGAACCAGGGACAGAAAGTTCTCAAACCCAGAAGGACTGTGTGGGCTTGAATGGACTAAAGGGCATTAACATCAATTTCTGTCACTGGTTCCACCATGTCTGCTCCTCTCAGCCAACTGTCAGGACCCTCCAAACAGCCGGGCTCCATTTACCCACTCAGTAATTAGCTCACTATGAAAGATGTCAGCTGCAATGGTGAGGCAGAATGGATAGGACTGCCATTACATAAATCTGCCAAGATGATTCTAATGTAATGTGACCAAATGGTCACGCTGAGACCAGAATAAAGAGCAAAAAAAAAAAAAACCTACATTGACATAAAAGCCTTATATAAAGTGTTTACATTGCTGCAGTATATCGTCCGATGAGCTGATTCACTGCTTTATGTCAGAAATATCAAATAGTGTGTCTAGTTATCATAGTAGTATGCATAATCGTGTAATAAAATTATTAGCAAATTTTGCCGAAATAACTGCCCTACCTTTAACTCCCGCTCATGGTCTCCACTGCAGAGTGTGTTTAAAGAAACTTTGAATGATTTCCAGACAGGACTGAGATTGTTCATAATGGTCTGTGAATAGAAAAATACCAATACCAGTTTATACATGTACACTATATTTCTTAAATATGTATTATTAAACTATTATGTGTGTCTTTCTATTAATCTCACTTCTGTTCTGTGCACCAGTGATGCTGTTCCATCATCATTCACTCTGAAGATTTCCAGAAATGGATCCGACTTGCTAAAAAAGTCCTAAACAATCAAAGAATCAACCGTTTTTATTTTTAAGGTTAATATAACATCTACAAATATTAAACATGTTCTAGACGCCTTTCTGAAAATCAAAATCATTATTTTTGCTATTTCGTTCAGTGCCGCTACTAGCATAGAGATGACACTTGAGCTTTAATGAATTTTTGATTGATTCATACATTAACCCCAGGCGCATTTATTGTGTAATGAATGGCCTGTCCTGACTTTCTCCCATTTAGAGTCAGTATCTGAATGCAAATCCTTTCTTTACTTTAGACTCAAACTTGTCATTTTGTAATGGCACATTAAAAAAAGGTATATTTTAAAATATTAGCAGATGATGCATTGCTCCATTTGAATGTTGGCTTTTCATAAACCATAGTAATAAAGGACAGTATGAAGAGCAACATTATCAGATGTTTGTCTCAATATTGTTGTAAAGTGCCTGTTGAGATGTCACACCTTGTCATCCAGTTTCTTGGCACTGAAGGCGAGCTCCACATAGTCATCATTCCCAGACAGCTCTTCGGCTGTGACCTGTGATTTCAAAGAAGTCATAGCTCAGATTATGACGAAAGAGCACAAATATTCAATGAGAAATAATTGGGGTGAAACGTCTATTCTTACTGTAATAGATGATTTGCCAGTTGTGTTTCCTTGCTTCAGTAAAGCTTTGGACAGTTTTCTCTGTGATACAATCTATGAAGCAAAATGAGAGGACATGAGGCAAGCTGAGACTCTTATACAAAAATGTGAAATGACTGTAAATTGAAAATGAAATGCTGTTTCATGCATACTGAGCTTTTTACATAGCCTAGAAATCTAGACGCACCCTAGCGGCAGCAAATTTAATCTGCCCGCAAGTGTCATCTAGGAACTCTCAATACCCTTTTGAGCTGTATTCCCCTCACTCTGGACGGGCCAATCACATCGTGTATAGAGTCGGTGGGCGGGGCCATAATGACAGCGGCCGAGTTGCGTTAGCGTGCTTCTAGTAAACACAGAAACTGGCGAACGGCGGTCTTTCGAATCAGCTTTGACCGCGACTCTGGAAGACTTGGAGTTAAGCTTTTCTCTGAGAAAAGAACAAAGAACGGCACTGAAGTCATTCTTAAAAAGGGAAGATGTGTTCGGAGTTTAGCCGACCGGATACTGTGAATGTTTAATCTATCAACAAGCTCTGTTTCACCTTCGTTGCTCTGGTTGGTGGTAGCGCTATCCTATCGCATGCAGAGGGAGTTTGAAAGACAACCGTTTATCCCGCCCCTCAGATTGAGCCCTGTCTATGGTGAGTTTCCAGACCAAACATCTTGATGTGGGTCTGGCTTGTCAGGCTACTTTTTACACTGTTAAAGACTTGGATTCCCATCCTAAAAATGGACAATGTTTCAACTAAGTTGGACGTTTGATGGAGTATTTCTGTGTCAAAAATACTCCTTCCGGTTTCTCACAAGTTTCGGAGAGTTTTTTTCGAGTATGGGTCCGCTTGACGTCAACAGGGTGGAATGTCCTTGTATGGGCCGTACGGGCTCTTCTCCCGGAAGGGTGCGCGCACGTGACCAGAGCGAGAGAGCAAATGCACGCCCATAAACACTGTTCTCAAGCTGCAGATCCACTCGTCCGTGCAACACTTCTGTCGCGTCGCGCTCCACTTTATTCCTATGGGTGACGTCAAACGACTTTAACGCGCCCGCATAGCATTCCGGGAAGGCAGCACTGCATTTGAACCGATTTGAATGCAGAAATGACAGAAAGCGTCACAACATCACGCTTCAGTCGTGTTCGAAAAGTGGATCTCCACGATCACTGCTGTCAGAGGACTTCACGAAATCAACAATGTTACCAAAGAAGTGTGTTTTTGACGGAGCAGTCCCAACGATAAAGGTTCACGGTTCATGCTTTGGAAGCAGGCGGTGAGTAAAACTGCTTCAAATATCTATGTTGTTGGCTATCGTCGCGTAAGTAAACATCAGTAAGCAACACAATCGTGTATACTTAATTTATCTTTAACTTTAAATACATTTGTTTAGCTGACCACTATATGTGTCTGTTTGTTTATTGTAAAACCACCCCAAACATAAACCTAGGGGACGTTCTTACAAAGTGTGCTTCTTCATTGAAATGCGCTACTCCATTGTTTTTCTATACACTTGTCTGACATGCAAAACTGCTTTGCTTGCTACTGCTAAGGTTTAGTCACATACAGTAGTCCATAAACCAAATCATGTCATGCCAAAATCATCAGTATTAAAACAATAAAAGACCTGAACTATTTCAGTTGGTGTGCAATGAATCTAAAATATATGAAAGTTTAATTTTTATCATTATATTTTTAATAATGTTTTAATCACATATGCTAATCTTTTGAGAAGGACCTGTATAGCATATCACTTTAACAGCGACAAAACAAAAGAAGTATTACCATCCAAATCCTTCAGCTCGTTGTCCTCTCATAAACTCTCTTTTTCTCCTTTTTCTAAAGTCCTCTTTACCCTCTTATGTCCCTTTGTATACCACTGGTTTTAGTCTTGTTTTATTATATACTAGATAAAAATAGTTTGGAGTAATAGTCCATCTGCCCACCAGGCACCTTCATGCTCTGGCGAGCTCTCTGCTACCCCTTTGAATCCACACAATCCCTCTCATGTACTCATCCTCTCTCTCACGTACTCATTTCATTCACAAGCTTTCATCTTTCCTACTGTGCTTCAGTTAAGTGTGCACTCTGCCGCTCCTTCGTGCATTCACCTGTCCGAGCGTACACTCCATGGCGCCCAGGAAGTCAGCCTCTTTAAGTCCATTATGGTTGCTACTGATGTCATGGAGCTCAAAACGGAGGCGCTGCACTTCCTCAAAATAGTAATCCACTGTGAAGACTTTGGAGAAAACCGGAATGATGCTGCTGCGAATCACCTCTGTCCGATCCACCTGCAAACAATCAGAACATGGCAAATGTCACACACCTCTGGTGTTTTTATTTAAAGGTGCCCTAGAATGAAAAATTGAATTAACCTTGCCATAGTGAAGAAATAAGAGGTCAGTACATGGACATCACATACTGTGAGTCTCAAACACCATTGCCTCCTACTTTTTATGTAAATCTTGTGCATGAAAAACACCACAGAAAAATAATTGATTCTCAACATAACGCCAACTGTGACGCAATCGCTGGGATCATTAATATGTACGCCCCCAACATTTGCATATGTCCAAACATGTTCATTGTCAGGTGGAACTGCGCAGCCGATTCATCAGGTAAACAAGCGTCATACGAGGATAGCAAAAACGGCAACTCTCATGGACACAAATTTCATGTCCCAGGCTGTGCAGGGGGTCAACAGTCATAATTGATGTTTATTTTAATCAGATACCGCAACAATTTATTTCAAAATCGTTAGTTTGCTCTGCCCATTTCACCGTGGACAGTTTTTCTAACATGGAACAATATCAAGCAAGCTTCGCTCAGCATCTAAAACTGAAGAAAGTGGCAATTCCAACTATATTCCTGCAAGCAGTAAGTAGTGATTTTATCCACTTATTGACTGTTTAAAAGTTTCTTAGAGAGACAGCATTGTCTAGATAATGCAAGATGCTAGTACAGTAACAACAGGAAACTCCAAGTACCATACAAAAGTAAATAGTGTGTCTAATGACAAAGGTTAATATTATTTTGTATTACAAAATACAACCGTAGATACGTATATCATACTACATTAGTTTAGTTCCTTACAGATCGTTTAGTTATCGTCTAGTTATCGTCATCTTCTCCAGCATATAAGTTAAAACAACAGTCATTTGACAAGGCTTCTATTCAAGTTGTAAAAAAAAAATCTATGTTTATATTTTTGAGAACTGAAGTATGATGTTTTTGCATGCTTGTATGCAAGTACATCACAGTCACTGTGTAGCCAACATTGCAACTAACGATATATACACATGCAATATCGTTGATGAAAAAAGTCGAGTCTAAAATGTAGTTTAAAAAATAAAAACTTGAACAAAAAGCACTTTTGGGTTGGGGGGGGGGGGGGGGGGGGCTGAACTTGTGTGAACTCAGCTGCTGAAATAAGCCAATCAGAGCAGAGCTCAACATCAATATCCATGACTCTTCCAAATAAGGCTAAAAAACAGAGCATTACATCCTAGGGACAATTTCTAGGGTTGTAAATGTACCTGTAAAACTATATCTGTACAATTTTTGCCCTTAAATAAGCCACATACCCTCTGTGTAGATATCAGAAAACAATTTAATGTATTGTTTCAACTCATTCTAGGGCACCTTTAATAGAAATTTCAGGAATTTCTTTTCATCATCCATTACAAGTGAATGATGAAAAGGATTTTCATCAATCCAGTTAAAATCCTGAATTGATTGAGTTCCCATTCATTCACGACAGGTGGCATTCAAAAAACTGCTTTTTTGAATGCCACCTGTCAACTGCATTCAAAAAGGGAAAGAATACACTACTTTTCAAATGTCATGGTCATGTTTAGTCTCATTGTCTTGTTCTATTTAGTTTCTAGTCAATGCTTTCCTTGTCAATGTTTGCCCTTTGTTCTCATTCATTTATTTGTTGTCATGGTTTCTAATTAGTTCTCACCTGTTCCTTTACTGATTTCCCCCTGTGTATTTAGACCTTCTGTTTTTGTTTTGTGCTAATGTTAATGGTTTGTTGTTGTGCTGTATTCTAGCTCTTGGTGTTCATTGAAAAGTACCTTTTGTCATTCATTCTGCATCATGCATCCTCTTTGCGGATTATATGCACAGCATCCCTGACAGAATCCAAGACGGATTGGATTATAACAGCAAAAGGATTTAAAACTACGGATATACCTGCTGTTCGCCTCCTCCTGCTAGAGCAGGGGGATCCCTCCCTCGAGGATCACACAAGGGACTTTCTAGATCTGGCTTGTCTCACCCACTATCCCGACCGCTCACTGTGCATATTCTATAACACCTGCCTTCACAAGCATTTGAAGGCATATCTACACATGGAAGGTCCTCGAAGGAAATTTGCAATATGTGGAGCGGGTGCTGGTACAGTATGGTTCCCTCTATACTGTTTGCAATGCAGATGAGGACAACACCAGTCCCACTTAGGACCCCCAGGGCCCAGCCAGCCTTCAGCCATACCCAGGATGGAACATAAGCCAGAGCCACTGCAGACTCAGAGCCTGAGCCCGAGCCCACCACAAAGTAGAAGCCAGAGCGATCGGCAGAGGCTACTTTCGTCCTGAAGCCTGAGCCCAATGCAGAGTCTGTCCAGGTGTAGGAGCCGGCGTCCATCGTCGAGAAAATATTAGTCATATTTGAACATATCATCAGAATGAATTGGAGCCCCACCCACACTCCCACCCACAAGCTGGGTCGCTCAGGAAAGATATTTGATGAGATGGACAATATAGTGTTTGATGAAGTCGTCTTTATCTCTGCTGGTATAGTCAAGTCCCAAATCGCCTTTGTCTCTTCTGGTTCAGTTAAGTCCCAAGTCACCTTCATCTCTGCTGGTTCAGTCCGTTCACAAGTTCACTCCAGTTCAAGTCATCTTTCTCACCAGCACCAAGTCTTCTTCGCCGTCCAGCACCACGTCTCCTTTGTCACCATTGACTCGGCCCAGCTCCAAAGACTCTTCCGTCATAGATGGTCCTTCCCAGCCCCTCACTTTGGTCAATCGGTGCTCTGGCTCTGCTTTGGACTTCTGACATTATGAGTTAAAATCCTCTTTATAGATTATACACACAGCACTTGACATTTTCATAAAGACAATCACGCCTATTTTTGCTTTTTTCTTTTTTACACTGACAATTAAGCACATTTATCTTTTAATCAGTCAGTTCTCATTACTGTAATGCATCTGGTCATTTCTCTTTCCCTACTTCCATTATATACATTATTTAAGCATGATGCAAAAAAGACACTTTTCGGTTTCAGTGGTTATTCATTGTTCTTCTTACATCATTTAAATGATCTTGTTTCCAATAACTGGTCTTTGTTCTGCTTTTTAGATAACAAACGGATATAAAATCAAATGGATTATACAGCAATACTAATGTTTAGATTAACTACACAAATTAGTGGATTAACTTGTTTGTATTAGACCAATGGATTGCACGTGTTGTTTTTTAGTAAAACCTGCAAATATTACTTGTATTAAATTATGCAAGATTAACGCAGAAGGTCTGTGGGGACCTAAACGGTTGTGTTTTATTGTACTTTGCTTTGCATGTATTTGCACCTATGAACTACACTGTAAAAAATAAAAACGGAAAATGTACTGGTCATTTTCTGCCAATGTGTAATTCAAATTACAGATAAAACACCTGTAAAAAACAATACAGACAATTCCTTCATATTTATACAATACATTGTGCCCTATTTTTACAGACTTTTTTTTTTACAATGTAATAAAGACCATTTAATAAATGGAAGTGATTTTTTTGTATTTTATAATCTTCAAGTCTTTTGGTTTGTGTCCCATGACTGTGATATATGCATTTATCAATTTTAAGGGATAGATCAATATCAAGGAACACCCAGAAATAAAAATTCTGTCATCATTTACTCACCCTCATGTCATTCCACACCTGTAAGACTTTTCTTTCTTCTACGGAACACAAAAGAAGATATTTTGAAGAATATTTGTAACCAAACAGGTTACTGTTGACTTTTGGTTACTATTGACTTTCATTTCATGGACCTAAAGAAACACAGACATTCCTCAAAATATCTTCTTTGTTTACATTGACATGTAGCCTAGAAATCTAGATGCACCCTAGCGGCAGTAAATCTAATCTGCCGCGAGTGTCGTCTACCAACTCTCAATACACTTCTGAGCTGTAAAAACCAAACTCTGGTCGGGCCAATCACATTGGCCCTCATTTATCAATCTTGCGTAGAAACGGGCGTATATGTTGGCGTAAGATAATGCTTACACTCCTCTCACCGCCTGATTTATGAAGCTGTGCGCACCTCTGCAATCCAGGTGTACGCAATACTAGCCCTTGATAAATGCGGCGGCTGAAAACGATCGTCATTAGAATAACACGCCCCTATATATTCAAGTCTCCGCCTCCCTCACGCCCTCATTTTACGCCATGGACACACAGAAGACGGCAAAGAAGCGAAACTTCTCCGACGTGGAGAACGGGCGCGCCTCAATCATCTTACTAGTCCACTAGTCAGGGCATTGATTAGGACAAGTCAATGGGCTGACTCCCGGATCAGTGCCCTGACTACTGAACTAGTGAGATGATTGAGACGCGCCCATCGAGATCACCAGGGAAGTGGAAAAAAGCGAAATTGTTTTATTTGGGAGTTTAAAGAGTGGGATTAAAGGCACCCACAAAAACAAAATATGGACTCAAATTACGAGTACTGTTAATAGTGTGGAGGTTGAGAAGCGCACTCCAGCAGTTTAAAGCTGTTTGGATGATAAATTATCATCACAGTGCATTATTTTACAGCACATGTTTTGAAACAATTAGCATTTAATTTCGTATCACGGCACATGTATTGGGGTGTACGATATGATGATGTGATGTGGAGTAACCTACCATTCATTCACATTAATAATTGCATGACAATTTGTAAGATTCTTTTTATTATATTATTATGATTTTTATTATTAATGACGCTTATTGTTATTTAGAAGAAGAATTTCGTTATTATTTATTTTATTATAATTTAAAAGAAGAAGAAGAATGTAATTTTTATTATTTTGTCAGTCTGAATTATTCAGTCCAAGTCCGTGCGCAGCTGCCGCACAGGCTCGCAACTGGAGGAATACATGCCTCAAATGCTTTGGAAGCCTATAGTCACACAAATTAAACATTGAAGTCTACGTTGCACAAAAATAAACACTGAAGTTTATAATTACTATGTTGTTGTTGTTGTTTTTTTACAGTGGGTCATAATATAGCATATATTTGTCAGTGCGTTTTGTGGTGTTAGGAATTGTTTTTCTGCGCATTTTCGCACTAACTCCAAACGTGCGTACACCACCTCCTGAGCTGGCGTAGGATTTGAGCGTGCCGTACGCCAACGTCCATATTGATAAATCTCAAAGTCACCGTGGGTTTGGGTGTACGCAAGGTGTACGCTGGAAATTTGGTGTACGCACTTTTGATAAATGAGGGCCATTGTGTATAGAGTCGGTGGGCGGGGCTTAAAGTGACGACAGAGTTGCGCTTGCATGCTACTATTAAACACAGAATCTGGTGAACGGCGGTCTTTCGAATCAGCTTTGACCACGACTCTGAAAGACTTGTAGTTAAGCTTTTCTCTGAAAAAAAAAGGCACTGAAGTCATTCTTAAAAAGGGAAGATGTGTTCGGAGTTTTGCCGACCGGATACAGCGAATGTTTAATATATCAATGAGCTCTGCTTCACGTTGCTCTGGTTGGTTGTAGCGCTATCCTATCGCGTGCAGAGGGAGTTTGAAAGACAACCGTCTATCCCACCCCTCAGATTGAGCCCTGTCTATGTAGAGTTTCCAGACCAAACATCTTGATATGGGTCTGGCTCGTCAGGCTAATTGACATGAGTAAATGATGACAGAATTTTCCTCATTTGAGGAGATATAAGGCAGGGCTCGACATTAACGCTTGTCCGCTTGTCCAGGACAAGTGGATTTTTTGAAGGGACGAGTGAAAAATAATTTTACTTGCCTGACGGACAAGAGCCTGATTAAAACAAAAAATAACTAGCGAATCACCGAAATGCAAGAATGATTGTGCATTAATTTAGTGTAAGTGGCCATCGATAGTGGTGGATAATAATATATGATTAACTGACGATAACAAGGTTGCGCTGTTGACGCTCGTGCAGCCCCTCGAGGAGAAATTACAACACTAGAGCGTTTAAGCTGTTTCCTGAATACCATCACAACTGAAAATGATACTGATTTCATATGACAGTTTCATTAACAATTAATTAACATTCACTTACATTTAAATTCACTTAAAGTCACTTATATTTTAGATGCTATATTGAGTGCTTTTGTTCGATTTCAACAGTGAAAATCGTTCACACACAGCAGAACCGCAACGCGAACGATTCAGTGTTTGAATGAATCGTTTGAATGAACGACTCAATCCCTGCATCCCAATTCGCATACTATCCATACTAAATAGTATTCAAAAATAGAATTAATATGTCCCAAATCATACTATGTTGAAAAGAGTATTCCAAAGATACCTGGATGGTTTACTATTTCCGGTCCAAATTCGAAGTACGGATCGATGGGCACTCAAACGGCTGATATTGCCCACAACCCACTGCGAGGTGTACGGGGGGATTCGATTAGAACTACAAACGCGGATAAAAAGTGTTAAAAACTACAAACATGGCGGATGTGCGAGTCCGGCGGTTAAGTAGAGAAGTTTAGATAAAGGGGTTTGAGTGACCAACTATCAATATTTAACCTGACAAATATATTTATTCAATGTTGTCCACATTATATTTCACCTGCAGCAGCACTGAGAACTTTTGTAATGACACGTTTGGCCATTAACTTTTAAATGCATCATTATATTTAAACTGCAAACACATGAGGAGAGTCTCTGTGTTAAAGACCCACAAATGGCAGATCAACGAGCGGCTACATTTTTCTCTGATAGGGTAGGAGATTACACTGAATGTGGAGGATTTGAACTGTGACGAATCTGACGATGATTGACAGGGCAGTTAAACGGTGACGGGATGCTCGTAACGAAGCGACAGAGTCCGAAGCTTGCATACCTCTCTGCTACAAACTCAAAGGTATATACTTTTTCGTCACAAAAAGAGTACATACTTTTAGGACGTAGGGACGTAGTATAAGTAGGCGAATTGGGCCGCAGCAAATGACTCACTCATTAAGACGGCCTCCTGCTGCCACCTACTGGAGATTTAGTTTCATGTTTAAACATACTTTCCAACATTTCTTTTTTGTCTATTCAAAACCACAAATCTCAAAACATTATTTAATGCAGTTGTAATTTTTCAGTGTAAATTATTTAATTTTTTTGATAACAGCCCTTATAGTGTCTTAATTTAATTTAATGTATTGATCGAATTTAACAATATAAAATTAAACCTGAAGCATAGCCTATATTTAATAAAAGGTAAAAATATCACAAATTGGAAATGATTCAATAAAAAAATAAAAATTCACAAATATGCAGATTTAAATCAAAGCCGATTGAACACTGGTGAGAATATTGCTTCAGAATAAATTATAGTTAAAACACACACACACAAAATTAAAAAAATATTTAAAAAAATTCCCGGACAAGCAATTTTTTTACTCGGACAAGTAAATGAATGATTTACTTGTCCGAAGGCAAGTATTGCACACATTATGGCAATGATATTATAAAAACAAGACAAGATGAAGGCAGGGGAGAATGTGCTCAATTGTTCCGAAAAGTAACGTCACAAAGCAAACCGTAATGGTCTTAAAACCTTGATTCCATTAAATGTATAAAAATCAATATTTTAAATGAAAAATGAGAAGAACATTTTCTTGACAGGTTATATGAGATTCTCCAGACTACTATGCCATAAGCCCACTTATATAGTTTCAAACACATCTCTTTGTTTTTAACTTCAGTGCTCACAGCTGGAGTTCAAATGGCACTGCCTTATTAATTATGGATCATACCCTTAACTGTGCCAAGCAAACCCGTGTACTAGAAACACCTGTTTTATGCTGCAACTGAAACCTTTCAGACATCTACCAAAAAAATAAGAATATATATATATATATATATATATATATATATATATATATATATATATATATATATATATATATATATATATGCACAACCTCATCTTCGGTTTTATTAGCCAGGCACAAGTCAGTGGGACAGTTAGAATGCTTTCTGTGATCTAAAGGCGCTGTTTAATATTACTTTCACATCACAGCATAGACTACAGCCTCTGAACACTAATCAGCCTTTAACAGCCATACACACATGCATAAGTGCATACGTTTCCATAAAGAACTAGTTCTCATGCACTATATAAAAACCTTCTTCAGTCCAGATTAGTGTTTGTGAAAGGACTGTTACTGAAGTATGCAACTTTTACAATAACACCAGAAGTTTTCTGAAATATTCAGTACGTGAGGAAAGGGAGTGTGTGATTGTCTGACACACAATCAGTTGTTTCTTTGATATGATGTATGAAAAAAGCCATTGTAAACTGTTAAGAAAGGTTTGCGAACACGCATTCGACAATCACACTCTAGATTGTGTTCTTGTGCAGGTGAAAATGAGATGTTCCTTCATGAAAAACATTGTTCTGTTTGTGCTAGAGAATACAAAACCTGAACAGGAACACACCTCAAACCACTGTCCGTGGGACTGCATCTTGAGGACGACGCAGGGGTCAGGTTTGGACAGAGCGTCCCTGTCAGATATTCCTTTACAGGCCACACGGAGCTCCACTTTTGTCAGACATGGGCTATTGAAGAGGCCCAGCGTAGTGGCAGCGGACTCGTAGATGTTACTCATTTTGCGTTCCTGTTTTCAAGCTGTTGAAAGAAAATATAATGTTCAGCTAAAGCGTTAGTGGGTAGCGGTACATGTAAATCTCTATAAATAATAATAATAAAAATCCCGTAGTACGTTTATATAAATATTGTTGGTTTAACATTCAAAAATAAGTTACCTGGATGGCCTTAAAATTTTGAGTACATTGAAATTAAACATTTGAGTTCATACAACAAAGGAGATTGGTTTAATTAATAGAAAATCAAAATATTATGCTATCTTAACCACATTCATTATCTAAGTTAATTTGATAAATGATCAAATGTTGTGATAACAAATCATGAACATATATATATATATATATTTTACAGTGTAGTGTTTTTTTATTTATTATTATCTGGGTCAGATTCCTAAGCATAGATAAAGTGGGACAATTTTTAAAACTGTTCTGATGGAATTATGAGCTTTATTCATGAGATATATCACCAATACAATACCTTTTGTAAGTCTGGGTTCTTTAAGAGAAAATCCTGCTTTTATTCAGGAAGGATGTATTGAACTGATCAAAGGTGAAAGTAAAGACTTTGTTGCAAACTCTATTTTAAATGAATGCTGAACTTTCTATTCATCAAATAATCCAGAAAAAATGTCTCATGGATTTTCATTTTAATTTTCAAATATTAAGCAACTGTTTAAAAAAAAGAAATGTTATATGAGAAACAAATCAGCATATTAAAAGGATTTCAGTTTTGCCATCTAAGAAATGATATAAAAATAGAAACTGTTAAATCATAATTTAAATCGTAATAATTTTCCCCACTTTTTACTGTATTTTTTTTAATCTTACCAACATACACTGTATACACTCCAATTGAACATTTTCAAGTGACTGATCACACCTAATTTTTTCAGTTGGCCAAATTGAAATTCTGTGAATTGATGCAATTTAAATCACAGAAATTCAATTCGGCCAACTGAAAAATTTAGACGTGATCAGTCACTTGAAATTTTTCAAGAAGAAGCTGGATCAAGATAATGAATCATCACAGTGACCTGACATCTTAAATAAAATGAACTCAGTACAACTTTTGAAAAACCACCATGTCCACATTAAGAAAAGGGTGACATGATTTTCCAGCAGAAACAATGGACAAAATTGTAACATTTATAACTTTTTATATCAGAAGTAGTTTATTATATATTTTCTGTGCCTAAATTGAAGTAAAATTACAATCAGTGCCTAGCTGTGTGTGTTCAAAGGTCTATAATTCGGAATTACATTAAATATTATTTTAATATTATTATTAATATAATATATTTACATTTACTACAATAGTGGAATCGCTAACTTTTTTTCAGTGTTTTCATTTTGACTTTTACCAAAACTGCCCCACTTTTCGCTTTTTCACACGATGGTTACCTTAAGAAGCTATTTCTACCTGAACTGACCCCTACAAATACTTTCATTGGTGAAACCTCATGTTGTCAGGTTGATTCAGTTATATTAAATAAAAGTTGTGAACTCAAATAAATCCAGTTAAGATGAAGCACGTTTTATAGGTTATCTAAATATATGTACATGTAGTCTCTAGAGTCTAGAGGAAGGCAGTCCTTGAAATAATTTGAATTAATCATGTTACACTTTTGAATGGACAAGTTCAAGTGTGGTGATTAAAACAGAAAACGGGTGACTTGTTAAGTCAGAGACTCCGATAATGTTGCTTTATAATGAAATTGCTCTTCAGTCAGGCATCGTGTGGAATGAGCTCAGCGTCGTCCCCATGGGAGAGATTCCCTGGAACACAGAGCGCGGAGCTGACCCCAATACTCTGAGACCATACCACAGAGAACTTGTATCTCTGTTACTCAATTATTCATGCCCTCTGCTTCCTTTGAGTGCCACATTTTTTGTTATCATTATTGTTATTTTTAGATAAAAGAGGCCGACGTGCCGTTACGGGCTGCTGAAATTCTCCTGAGCTTTCTAGAACCGCAAGATGGACAAAACTATTGCTAACAACCTCTAGCAGTTCTTACAGTAAGCAATCGTCAGCGTGTCCCACTTTGATGCAGTATTTTTTTATGCACCTGGCCAGATTAAATCAGGTGACTGCGTGTGAATAGCCCCCGTGCCGGTGTTTGCATTGGGCGCGCGCACTGATGTCCTCCCGTGCAGTATATTTGCATTGCATTAATAATCCTGGAAAGCGTGGAGTTTCCTGAAATATGATGAAAAATCAAGCGCTCACATGGGTCGTGCTGCTGGACAGCCTTATGTGCACCAGTGGCCTACTTTACATTTGTGTTATAAAAGTGCATGGACAACAGATGCAGATCTGCTACATATTTTCTGTTACATTTAAAAAAATGCTGTGGTTAAAACAACCCACGTCGGGTTGGAAATGGACAAAACCAGTAATTGGGTTGTTTTAAGCAAACATCTAACCCAAACGCTGGGTTAAAATAAGTGTAATATTTACATTTATTAATTTAGCAGACGGTTAAACAGACAAAGAGTCTGATTTTTTTTATGTGGGTGAAGAATAAATTAGATTAGAAAAACTTGACATTTACATAGTCATGTCACATGACAAAATGTGCACTTGGTTACACAAAACTGACTTTGATTTGGCAGCCAAAAGTTTTCAGTATATTCATGCAATTTTAACGCAAAACTAGACAATAAATAATACAATATTATCGTTTCCTTTTTATGAATTTCAGCCTTCCAGTCCTTGATGTTTATAATTTTCTGGCAAGTTACAACACGTAGCAATGTTTAACTTTAAGTTTTACAACAACAAAAATATACCAGAACTTTTAATTCAGAAATCGAAGACATGTTCCTCATAGAAGAGGTGTGTTCAGATAGGCGAGCCGTTTGCTTTTGTTTTTATTTTTTCTTATTTGTATCACCCCTATACACACTAAATGAAAAATGAAATATTATACTAATCACCTAAGATCTTGTAATTTATTTCTCATTATAAAGAATATTAGATTACTTTTACTACGAACTATGCGCATTGTGGTGGGCATACCACAGTGGGATTCAAGAACTGCACTTTATTTCCCCCCAAAGAACTCTGTTGACAGACAAATATTTCTTCTGTAAACATAAAAGGCAAACTGTGCCAATATTTGGTAATTTATGCATTTAACTGTGATGTAAATGGTTATTCTATCAATGCGTAAAACATCACCAAATTCTGCGTTTTGATAGGCTATTAAATTGATTAAACTTACCCACTGTATAAGTATAAGAAAAAATCCAATCGATGCAAAGAAAAAAAGTTCCTCAGTGTTAAGATCGGTCTGAGTGCAGTTTGCGCACTGGACTCATTTTCCACCCGATTCCATGTCCAGATCGTCTACGGTGATAAAAGCAGCTCCATCGAATTAAGCGTTAAAGGTGATGGATAGTCCGACCCGCAGCCTCCTCTCTCAACACAAGAGCAGGGCAGGCGCGCGCACTCTAGCTAACTTCACTGTTTAATCCTCAACCATGAGAGCTGGAGAGGAAGTGCAGAGGGTGCGAACACAGTGAAACCCTGCACTCTGGCGGTTAGCTCTGTAAATTACGATTGTGAGATCTTGTGAAAAGTGCCTTATCTTGATGAATAGGGCCTTAGCGAATGCTGTGAAAAGTTCTCAACCATGAACACTTCATGTAAAGTAAAGTAGTTTTTTTTAGTTTTTTTTTAAATATCTGATGATTCAATAAAATCCCATCAATTATTTGATATTAATGAAAGGCTTATAATTATGTTCTCTTCAATAGCTTTATTATTTAATTCTGATTTATTCTAATTAATATCTTCTATTCAATTCTAATATCCTGAGCTTTGATTCAGGCGATTGAGGCTCATCATCCACACTCATTGCTTTGTTGGTAAAACTTTACAATAAGGTTTCAGTTTTTAACATTAACTAACAGAGAGCAATACTTCTAAAGCATTTATAATTGTAACCTATGCTCCAAGAGACACAGTTAGAGGATCCAAACGCAGCTTGGGCAGAAGGATGGGCAGATGACCAGGGTGGTACAGGCAGCCAGGATGGAGCAGGCGGCCTGGACAGAGCATGCTGGGCTGAACACCAGGGTGGCTCAGGCAGTACAGACAGCCAGGGAGGAGAAGGATGGGCAGATGACCAGGGTAAAAGGGCTGGATAAGTAGTGCAGAGGGTCTTGAAGACCTCCATGGTAGAGCAGACGACCACCACAGCAGCGCAGACGGTCTTGAAGACCCCCACGGCAAAGCAGATGACCACCACAGCAGCGCAGACGATCTTAAAGACCCCCAGGCCAGAGCAGATGACCACCACAACAGCAGCACAGATGGTCTTGAAGACCCCCACGCCAGAGCAGACGACCACCACAGCAGCGCAGAATGTCTTGAAGCCCCCAGAGAAGCAGATGACCTCCATAGCAGCCAGGTGATCTTGAAGAACATGACAGACCAACCGGAGCAGGAGGCCAGGCTGGAGACTCAGGACTCAGGTCTTTCTGGACTCAGGACAGGGGACGGAGTCCTCTCTGGACTCAGGGCAGGAGACGGAGTCCTCTCTGGAATTGGGACAGGGGACAAAGTTGATGTGTCCATGAACACACTCAGGGACCCTTAAAGGCCAATCACGGACAAGTTTTGTTTGTAACTGTTTGTTGAGTCCATGGCAAAAAAAGCCAATCAACATAAAGTCCAGGAGGTTTGTGCCGGACGAGACATACTGCTGGATCCATGTTGTGGGAAACCTTCTACGTACTGCTCTGAGAGACACAGTTAGAGGATCCAAATGCAGCTTAATTTAAAGGGTAATCCACAATCATAGACAAGAGTTCAGGCAAGGTCAAAACACAGACCAGCAGTCCAAACAAACAAACACAACAAGACAGAGAACATGGGCAAAGAGATGAACAGAACAGGCAGGTAATCCAAAAACTGACAGGCAAGAAATACAAGGAATTCACATACACACAGTGAATGACCGAGGTAACGTGCTACGTCTCAATTCGCCTACTTATACTACGGCCTAAAAGTATGTACTCTTTTTGTGAAGAAAAGGTATATACTTTTGAGTGTGTAGCAGAAAAGTATGCAAGCTTTGGGACATACTTCGCCATCTTTAACAGACTCTGTCACTTAGTTACGAGCATCCCGTCACCGTTTATCTGCCCTGTCAGTCATCGTCAGATTCGTCACAGTTCAAATCCTCCACATTCATTTAAATCTCCTTTTGGAGAGAAATGTAGCCGCTCGTTGATCTGCCATGATGTGTGGGTCTTTGTGGGTCAGAGACTCTCCTCACAAACACAGCATTTATTCATTATTTTTTATTTAAAATCCAAAAGTTTTTACTGAACATGGCTCGTCAGAATTGCAATTATCTTTGTTTAGCCTACTCTTTCATATAAGTCAGGTTACATAAACAACATTTTATTCAATTAATTTATTCATATATAGCCTTACTTTAGATTTAGCTCACTTAAGTGACAAAACATTTCAACATAGGTTATAGCCTTAAATCTCAAACATTTTAAATTAGAAACTTACAATAGGCCTAGTCTATTCAAAAACAGCCGACTCTCGTCTTTTCTTTCGTTTTTACACCCTATAATGTAATAATGTAAATGAGACACAGGTGTAACCAATAAGTGGTGATGAGTCTGGATAAAGGATTATGGGAAATGTAGTCATTGATGGAGTGACAGTGTGGGGTGGAGTGCCCTCTGGTGGTTATCACGGGCACTCACAATGGTGAATCTTGACAATAATCTTACTAAATGTTCATTTCAACATTTCTTCTTTTTCTTCTTCTTTCGGCTGTTCCCTTGAGGGGTCACCACAGCGAATCATCTGACTCCATCTAGTCCTATCCTCTGTATCCTCTTCTCTCAGACCAACTACCTTCATGTCCTCCTTCACTACATCCATAAACCTCCTCTTTGGTCTTCCTCTTGACCTCCTGCCTGGCAGCTCTAACCTCAGCATCCTTTTACCAATATGTTCACTCTCCCTCCTCTGAACACGTCCAAACCATCTCAACCTGGCCTCTCTAACTTTGTCTCCAAAACATCTCATATGTGCTGTCTGATGTACTCATTCCTGATCCTATTCATCCTCGTCACTCCCAAAGAGAACCTCAACATCTTCAGCTCTGCTACCTCTAGCTCTTCCTCCTGTCTTTTCCTCAGTGCAACTGTCTCCAAACCATACAACATTGCTGGTGTCACTACTGTCCTGTACACCTTTCCTTTCATTCTTGCTGGTACTCTTTTATCACACAGCAGACCTGACACTTTTCTTCACCCATTTCAACCTGCCTGCACACGCTTCTTCACCTCTTTTCCACACTCCCCATTGCTCTGGACTGTTGACCCTAAGTACTTAAAATCCTGCACCTTCTCTACCTCATCTCCCTGTAACCTCACTGTTCCACTTGGTTCCCTCTCATTCAGACGCATGTATTCTGTATTGCTGTGACTAATCTTCATTCCTCTTCTCTCCAGAGCCAATCTCCACCTCTCAACTCCCCTTGCTCCCTGCTCTCACTACAGATCACAATGTCATCCGCAAACATCATAGTCCATGGAGAATCCTGTCTGACCTCATCTGTCCTGCCACCACTCTTAAATGTCACACTGTATTCCTGCCTCTTCTGAAAGTACGTGTTCACCACAGCCATCTCCATACTTCTGGAAAAGTCTACCAACCTCTGTCCTTCTGGGCTCCTTTCCTGAAGACCAAACCTGCCCATCACTTCCTCGTTCCCACTATTCCCTTTACCAACATGTCCATTAAAATTTGCTCCGATCATTACCCTCTCACCAACAGTCTGCATCACTTCCTCCAACTCGCTTTATAATCTGTCTTTCTCATCTTGCTTACAACCTACTTGTAGAGCATAGGGTCTACCTTCAATATCCAGCTTCAGACTCATCAACCTATCTGACACTCTTTTTACCTCCAGAACATTCCTCACAAACTCCTCCTTCAGGATCACTGGACTTCCTCATACCACCAAGAAGACACCACCTCCTTTTTCCACCTTCCAGATGACACACCTAGCACTTTTCTACCTGTCTCCCTGATCACTTTGGCTGTAATAGTCCAGTCATCTTGAGTTCAGTCACACCAACTCCATTTTCCTTCCTGTCCACACCATTATAAAACAGTTTAAACCCTGCTCCAATGCTTCTAGCCTTGCTCCCTTTCCACCTGGTCTCCTGGACGCACAGAATCAACAATTACTAATTTCAACATTTACTAATACATTATTAAAGGTGGGGTAAGTGTTATTTCAATACCGTTTTAGAAAAAGGACTCGGGCTGAGTGAAATAACAAACTTGTAGCCAATCAGCAGGTAAGGGGCGTGTCTACGAAAGACGGTGAGAAGAGCGCTCGCTGTCGCTTTGTGCACGTCATTATTCAAAACACACGAGTCACACATGACAGACATTAGCCGAGAACTAGCCTAATATATGCTGCTTTTGCTTGACTATGTTCGTGTGTCATGTTCGCTTGTTTGTCCATTTGCAATCGTATTGTGTCTCACTTCAGCGATGATAAAGACCTGTTCATTTCCACACCGTATGGACCATCTAAATCTCCTCACTGTGTGCTTCAAGCATCAGCTCACAAAATGTGTCCAACAAGTAAGATATACTCCTAATATATGTTTGTTTCCTCATTTCATGATCTATATAACCCTTATCTGGTCATAATTGTAATATATTGTTAGCTGGACTGTCGTGCTTGTGTACTATCGAGTTGTTCATGAGAACGGTTTGTGTTTTTGTGATCACTATAACTCTAATCTTGTCATAATTGTAATATATCATTAGCCGGACTGTCGTGCTTGTGTACTGTCGAGTGTTTAATGAGAACGGTTTGTGTTTTTGTGATCGCTATAACTCTAATCATGTCATAATTGTAATATGTCGTTAGCTGGACTGTCATGCTTGTGTACTAACTTGTTCATTAGAACAGTTTGTGTTTTGTGATCGCTATAACGCTAATCTTGTCATAATTGTAATATGTTCGTTAGTTGGACTGTTGTGCTCGTGTCGTATCGAGTTGTTCATGAGAATGGTTTGTGTTTTTGTGATAGAAGAGATGACGTTTTCATTGAATATTCGACCTGGATTAGTTACACAGAGATTCTGCCATAGTCATTGCCCAGGTTACGTATGTGTGGGGCGGAGCTTTCAAAATAGGGGCGAGACCCTTTTGGGGGTTGGGGCGTGTTTGTTTTGGTGATTTGAAATATCAACAACGGTTACCAGATAGCACTTACCCCACCTTTAAGATCAAAAATCATAATTGTTAAAGGGATAGTTCACCCAAAAATGAAATTGATGTCATTAATGACTCACCATTTTTATTGCTGCTGGCTAGCGTGATCTGATTAGTCGGTTGGCAGGGCTACTAAATTACACGTGCTAATTATTATTTTGTAGAGGCGGTGTTTCTTTAGTCGATGAGGTCAAGCTGTGAAGACGATCATTTTCTGGCCCTGGTGTCTATAAAAGCTTTTCTTTGACTAAGGACATTTTCAGCTCGGAAACTTACAGGATATTCTTATATTACCATGACCTTTTATATATCAGAAACTCAAGGGAAAGTTGATTTCTCAGTTCATCTCAGTTCATCCAACCTGCATTAAAGGTTGGATTTTTGCAGTCAAATATCCAAAAACCACCATGCCAGTGTTATATATTTTATTCAATTGAGTTCTTACAGTATCCCAAATGTTTCCAACTATTTGTAAATTGTAAGAAAATTGCTATTTTAACCAAGGAACCGGGACGTCTAAGGGAGTCACTTGCCAATTGTGTCACAACTGCATTACACTCGGTTTAAGGTTTTATTCTGCAGAAAGGCTTTACTCTTAGCAGTGTGCAACAAGTGTCACAGCAGCCGCTGAGTGAACGCACAGAGTAACAACATAACATCCTAACATAATTTTAAACACACTCACAGATGTATCCAATATGATAAACAGAGCTGTGTTACCTCATACTCATGACCAGAAAAGATCCAATGGCTCCGGACAGTTTCCCATCATAATAGAAGTCAGTGGGCCCTATTTTAACGATCTGAAACGCAAGTGTCAAAGCGCGAAGCGCAAGTAACTTTGTGGGCGGGTCTCGGCGCTGTTGCTATTTTCCCAAATGGCTCTTGCGCCCTGCGCAAATCTACAATGGGTTGGTCTGAAGTAGCTTCATTATTCATAGGTGTGGTTTGGGCGTAAGGTGAATAAACCAATCAGAGCGGCATCCAACATTCCCTTTAAAAGCAGGTGCGCAAGTTCCATTATGGATTGGTATTATGACTTTTACTTCACTACATTTGAAAGACAAATATCGTACTTTTTACTCCACTACATTTCTATCAAGGTCGAAAGTCGTTTCTGTAGCAGCTCTGAAAGTCGGTGGATGATTTTTTCCTTCTTTAAAAGGTTTTTTGTTGTTGTTGATGTTTCAGTCTATCAGGAATCACTCTTATTTCATTTCCCCAAACTTTTTTTGAACACTGATCTATTCATAGCAAAATGGAAGAATACTGTTCTTATGCACAAGTGTGTGCACCCATAGCCATACTTTGAAAGTATGTTTCAGTTTTTAAAAAAATATCAAGATTAGTTTAGTTGGCATACACTTGGTGCATGTCTTATAAAATATAAAAAAATATAAACGTCTGGG
Source organism: Pseudorasbora parva (assembly GCF_024679245.1). Taxonomy (NCBI): domain Eukaryota; kingdom Metazoa; phylum Chordata; class Actinopteri; order Cypriniformes; family Gobionidae; genus Pseudorasbora; species Pseudorasbora parva. Next base: position 28,258,842 of record NC_090190.1, on the reverse strand, counting down.
AGAAAGAGAAGAGTAAAGTTGGGAGAATATCAGATGTGTATCAGTGTATTGGATCCGTGCTTTCGGCATTAAAGTGACAGCAGCTTTGTAAAGAGCTTTGTAACTTATATACAAGTATTTTAATACGTTTTAGTTAGTCATATGGTAGTATGTCAGATGGAGCATCACTGACTGGTTTAAACCATGATGACAGTGTGCATTTATACAACAGTAATAAAATAATGCATTGGCATAAAAAAGGAAATTTACTTTTATACTCAAGTACTTTTGAAAACAAATACTTCTGTACTTTTACTTGAGTAAAAATCTGTTTTTACAACTTTCACTTGTAACAGAGTAATATTTGACCAGTAGTACTTTTACTTTTACTCAAGTAATGAAGTTGTTTCCTTTTTCCACCTCTGCAAAGAGCAAAAGAAAAGTGACATTTTTTTCTGTTCACATGGGCAGAGGAGAAGGCCAAGAAAAAGAAGAAGAAGAAAATAATCAAGGAGAAGGAGCGAAGAGAAAAAGAGTTGCTGCTGGATCGGTACATGAATGATCCGAAACTGAAGCACTTGTGGATCAACAAGCACAAACGCAACTACAACTCCTCCTAATGCAGATCATCATCCCTCTTCACCTTTAACCTGTGTAAATAAAAAAAGTCTGCATACTAAACATTTAAAGATTCATAAAAAACAAAAAAACTAGCTATTACATTTTATTGTTTCTTTTCTGTTCTATTAAATTATATTCTACCCTAATCAATAACCATATTATTTAGGCTATATAACCATTCTACTCTAATAACCATATCCAATTATGTAATCAATAACTATTAATAACAGGAACTATTCTATTCTATTCTATTCTATTCTATTCTATTCTATTCTATTCTATATAAAGATTTTAAATTGTCCTTAAAGCATTCCATAGAAGAATCGTTTTGGGTTCCCTAAACAACGTTTCAGTGAAAAGTTCTTAAAAGACCCCTTTTTTCTTATGAAGAAAATAAAGTTTCATAATGTAAAGAATCTTTTAATAACCTTTTGTGCAGTGATCCATGGATGGTAAATGTTCTTCACGTAGCCATAGATGCTAATAAAGAGGCTTTAAAAATATATATTTTATTGTGTTACATTAACCTGAGCATTGTGGCTGTGATTGCGGCTCGAGTGGTCCACGCCCAGCAGAAAAGCAAAGCTCGGCTCTGCGCGACACATCCGGGGCTCATTCAGGGGTGTCACTCAAGCCTGCGAAGATGGCGACGACGGGCAGAAATACACTCCTATCGGTTAGCACAAATGTAAATAACAGCATATCCGAAAGCCAAAACCCCGAGGAGGATGACGGACAGAATTTATGGTAGGCCTAGCCAGTTCTTTTATCCCCCATTCATTCTCGGATGAATGTGCAGAACGCGGCTTTAGGTGGCCCAGAGCCGCATGTGACAGTTGTTAGCCGCTAACTTGCAAATTGCCCCAGCCGGGCAGGTACACACAGGCCAGCCTGAATCAATGATAACAGGGGATGCATATTCTATAAAGCAATGAGATTTAAAAGCTAACTCCACTCTGTGTTCCTTTGCGTTCAGGTCATCGATATTGAGTGAGGTGTCGACGCGCTCTCGATCAAAATTGCCGTCAGGAAAGAATGTGGTGGTTATGGGTGGGTGTTTTTTCCTCTGTCACACATAAATGCTTTTTCATGTCTGCCGTGCATCCTTTTGACCTGCATGCTAATTTTCATTATTGTCAATATCATACAATGCTGACTGAATGCAAGGGTTTGAAGATGCCCGTCGCTCGCGCTATGTGCACTGATGTTATTGTTAATGAGCGCACGTCATTGTCTCTCCAGTCATCGCCGTCAGACACCGCGCGCACAAAAGATATTACGTTAGTGTCTGTCGCGTGAATTTTATATAAACGGACATTTATCCCGTCTCAACGATTTACATACGTTACAGACTGTCGGGTTTGGTGAATAGCGATAATCCGCACTCAGACACGGGCTGTGTCTCAAACCCTAGCGTACACTGCTGCCTACCCAGACAGCAACATAGAAGTGTTCCTGTATGAGATACTAAATAGGCTGTATGTGTGCCTATGATACATATAAACTGCTGTCTAGGCGTCTATAGTGGTAATGCTATGCAATCTATGTAGGCAGCTCACTAGTTTTTGAGACGCAGCCAGCCAGTGACCGGCTCATGTTTGCTGCCTCAGTGGGTGCGCTTTACTTAAAGGGCTTCAGACACAATACTGGCATGCAAACTGTTTTGAATATCTTGAAAAGAAAGAAGAGACAATTATTTTTGTTAGTATATTTTATTATTTTCAGGACTGTTTTTTGCATGCATTTATCTTACCATATTAAGATAATGTTTTATTAATACACTTTCTTGAGCTGTAATTTCAGTGTACAGACAGCTTTTTCTTACTAACCATCTAAAATGTCTGACACATATGAATGCACATTTTTCTTAATTATCCATCTAAATATAATAAAAAATATATTATCTATTTAATTAATAATAATAATAATAATAATAATAATACCCCCCCCCAAAAAAAAAACAAAAAAAAAAACAACAACAACAAAAAAACAAACAGAGGAAATCATTATGCATCACACATTTTTCACTTTCATTGACATTTGTGCCTCGATCTCTGGTTAATTTCAGACCCTTGTATGTTTTTTTATTTATTATTATTTATTTTTTTACTTAAGGAGTAAATGTTTATTAAATAATTATTTAGCAATCCAGTGATAAAGTGGTGGCCAAAATTTTTAGAACACCTGACCGATCTAAAAATATGTCAGGAGGTCCAGTTCCAGCAGATTCCTTCCGTCACATATAGTTCTGGAAATAGTTAGAAGAATGTTTTTCGGTCATTGTCTTCTTGGAAAATAAATCCAGATTCCAGGCCCAATAAGACGACTCCCAGATGCCAAGTGTTCTAATCATTTTCGCCATCACTGTCCATATCTGTAAATAATATCTCTAGTTTTGACTTTAAATGGTTGCAAAACCTATCAAATTAATGTATCCATTAAAAGCACTGCCGCTATAATTTTTTTCTTGTCTGTGTTGATCTGACTTGATTTACAGGTGAGGTGGGGTCTGGTAAGACCACCATGGTGGCCAAACTACAAGGCGTAGAAGAGTACATGAAGGGCCGGGGCTTAGAGTACCTCTATTTCAATGTTCACGATGATGATATTGATGGTAAGGATTAGACTGTAGTTGCCTAAAAGTTTGATATTGGCAATATAGACAGTCTTTAGATGTGTAACTTTAAATGACACTGCATTATAGAAAGCTGGTTGTGATTCACTACAAACAATCAATAGCTGCTGCATTTACATGCACAGATCTGATCTTTTGACCTTATCCACATTTTTTGTTTTGTTGGTCCGCCTGTTTACATTCCCTTTAGCCACGACTGGTATCCGATTTGTGTTTATTAATTCCCTGCTCAAAGTGGTTGTCGGTGATCGCTTTGCTATGCACATTGTAGACACTCTGTTTTCAAATGGCCGTGCTATTAAAATGTTTTATATAATTAATGTCGGGTGGCCATGATTATTTGCCAGCATGGACAAGATAACCGCTGTCATGGATGTTTTGCAATGCAAAATCTGACCGAATGGTTAAAGACCATTACAGTGTTATTGGTTATACAACCAATAACGGTCGTTTTCTGTTGTTATTTTATCTATGGCTCATTAAATCTAGAACTCTGAAGTGAAATAAAGTAGTGCTATAAGATTAAGTTTTTTTAAATTAATGATTGAATGAGTGAGAGAGAAAGAGGGTGTGTAGCCTAATAGTAAAGCTGTTGTTTGTTTAATTACAGTGACGTTATCGCCTCATTGGTCAGAAATATAATGTAGCTTTCAGTATTGAAGCTGTTGGCACATCTGATTTAACATTAAAAAGCTATCTTTGTGGGCAAACATGTTACCCTTGCCTTTGCGGTGGCTGGGAATTCAAAAGGGAGTTAATTTAGTAGTTCAGATGTCCAGATATCAAGTATGTATCTGATTTAAAACCATGTTTGGAAGTGTCCCAGATCGGATGTCGAATCTAATGCCGATTTTTGTGTTTACAAGTGCAACACTGTTCCAGCCTTTAATACTGCAGTATTTTAAAGGAAATGTTTTAGTATTTAGTTAGTAGGTTAGTAATTATTCATGTCCTTTATTGAAATGGGAAAGTTTGTTGTAAACAGTAACAAATGCCACAATTTAGTTATTTAGTGTAATTTGTTAATTTTGATGCACCATAATGCATGTTCAGTCTGAAGTATAAATAATGTTACTATTTTAAAAAAATATTTTTGCCAACTTAATTATCCAAGACATTTGTAACCTAAGCATAGAGGCATCCTAATGACCAACATTAGGTAATTTAATACAGGCATGCTAAAGCTAATGAAGCTCTTTTTGGCAGATCACACACGGTGTAATGCATGGGTGCTGGATGGGGACCTGTACCACAAAGGCTTGCAGAAGTTCGCCGTATCGACAGAGAACCTGGAGGACTCGCTGATCCTGTTTGTGGTGGATCTGTCCCGGCCCTGGCTGGCCATCGATTCGCTGCAGAAATGGGGCAGCGTGGTGAGGGATTTTGTGGACAAGCTCAGAGTTCCCCCTGAAACCATGAGAGAGCTGGAGCTCAGATGTGAGTAGCGTCTTTGTGTGTGCGTTTAGATTGTGAGTGTGTTTGCATGCCAAGTACCCTGTAGGAATGATCTAGTGTGGTGTTGCATTTTGATCTGTGCTAGTCCTATAGATCGCTGCAGGCGGCGCTGACATTTCTTATACTTGCATGAATGAGTTTCCAGTTAGTAAAAAACTTTAGTAAATGCAGTTAGAATGTGACTGTGTGTGCATGCAGTGACAAAGCAGTTCCAGGAGTACGTGGAACCAGGAAGTGACCTGGACGCTGTGCCCCAGAGAAGGAATCCTGAGTCAGAGGAAGAGAGTGTCCTGTTGCCGCTGGGAGACAACACACTCACACACAATCTGGGCCTGCCTATAGTGGTGGTCTGCACTAAGGTACACCTGCTGCCTCACTACCCTTGACATGTAATTCAATTGTTTTTAAAGTGCAGTCTGTACATTTTTGGGGGTTAAAATTGATGCCAAATACATTTTTTAAGCAAATACATAACCAGCCAGTGTTCAAAACAATCTCCTTACCTTAGTCCGCAGTTGGTTGCACCTTCAGGGTTCAAACAGAGATGGCGACAAAGGCAAAACGTACGGACTGCAACTTTAAAAGAGCGTCTACAACACTAGATGCATTTACACACTTATTCACAAAAGTTTGGGGGTGGTAATAAAAAAAAAAAAAGGTTTTAAAAGTCTCCTGTGCTAACCAAGGTTACATTTATTGTATTAAAATGCAGTAATAACAGTAATATAGCAAATGTTTCATATTTGAATATATATTTTAAACTGTAATGAATTCCTGTGATTGCAAAGCTGAATTTTCAGCAGCCATTACCCCATTCTTCATTGTCATCAGAAATCATTCTAATATGCTGATTTGGTGCTCAAGAAAGATTTCTTCTTATTATTGATGTTCAAAACAGTTGTGCAGTTTAATACTTTTGTGGATATGTTGATGATACATTTTTCGCAATTCGATAAATAGAAATTTATAACAGCATTTATAACAGCCTTGTAAATGTCTTTAATGTCATTTTTTTGGTGAATTTAACGCATCCTGCTGATTACAAATATTAATTTCTTAAAAAGAAATCTTACTGACCCCAAACTTTTCAAACAGTATTGTATTAATATTATTAACATAACAGTTTGAGTAAAAAGTTAACATCTGACCTTTTAAACAGCGATTTACATGATCAGTGTCACAAATGTGAATGCTGCACTAGAAATGGTGCAGAATTCTGTATATTTCTTATTCTTTTACTTTTTCATTATTTTATTGGAGTATTGGACCCCTTGTGTTTCAATGAATCTAAAAATCTTGCCATTTCTGTACGTTGTTTACCAAGAGGGTTTGCTTTTACTTTCACTACAAGCCCCAAGTATATCAAGTTACAAAACAATGATAGACTAATATATTAATGTAGTCTCCCTTTCATAATTTTCTCTCTCTCTCTCTCTGTAGTGTGATGCGATCAGCACTTTGGAGAAGGAGCACGATTATAAAGATGAGCACTTAGACTTCATCCAGTCTCACATTCGACGTTTCTGCTTGCAGTGTATCCTTACACATCAGCACATCTAAACCAAAGATGTAATGACAATTATATTTCACCCCCCACATCTAAGTCATCTTGTGGAAAGGTTATTTCTTATTTTCAGTTTTATCTTTAAATGTCAGTAGTAGGGCTGTGCAATTAGTTATAGTTGATTTTTAATTGGCTTCCAATTATGAAAACAGGTTAATCAAGGTAAAAATATTATTGTGCTGCTGCCACATTCCGTCCAACGCACCTTCTTTTCCTTCACAGCAGTGCGCTTTCGTTCCTTCTTAAAACACGGACTTGACTCAAAAATTAGCCAAATAAGTGTGTTGTAAAATGTAGTCAACTGTTTCTAGACTGCAAGACATGATTGCTATTAATCTGTGTTTTTAAAAGTGAAAAAAGATTCTGGACCACAGGCGGCTTTCTGTGTGTGCGCTCTTGATCTCTACATCAAGCCAACATACAAACTACCGCAAATAAAACGGAAAGTAAGTCGCAGATGCTCAACACGATCATCTTCATTAAAATTAAAGAAACTTAGTGGTCTTACCAGTGCTGTTGCCGCGATCTCTCCTATTGCTCATATCTGTTATTTTAGGTGACGTGAAATTAAGTCCATATATAGCGCAGGAATTAAAGATCGGATTTATATCTGTTTTGCGAAGACGCATTTATACAACCAAGTGTAAGTAAAATCGTTTTGATAAATCCGAGCAATAAACTATCTGATCAATAAAACCGCATGAAGTGAACAGGTGTAAACAGGCCCAAAGTGACAGCAGCCTAGTAAACCTGCAATTTGTCATTAATAATAATCAAACAACAAATGAAAAAAGGACATCACTCACTGATCTTCACTGAATGAATTAAGTATAGGGATTAATCTATATTTAATGTGTACTCTAAGACTATGTAGTGTTATACAGTTTTATTTGAAATTACATTTTTAGTTGTAGGATTCTAATCTGAATACTGTTAGTATATCATCCTGAAAAACTTAAAAAACTGTTTATTCAATTTGTTTTTTCGTTCTATTGTATTTGTCTGTTTTGTTTGTAATTAGTTTCTTTGTCCTTATTATATTGCTGACTGTTCACTTGTCTTATGTAATTTTTTCGAGGACCTTTTTCTTATATTAGGGAACCTAGTCTTAGTTTTTACTGAAGTTGATAATTGTGAAATTTCAGTGATATTTAAAATTACTTAAATTAATAATTTTGCCCAAGAAAAATCATGTTAAATAACCATCATTTTAGTATTGACCAAAACTAATCAGTTATGATTTTGTCATAATTGAGCAGTCCAAGTTCAACCCGATAACACATAAATGCGTATAAATAGTAAGAGTGTGCAATGTCGTGGAATGTATACGCCAAAACTCATTTTGGCGTGCATATGATACGCTGTTTTTTGCGTGCATATGAGACGCATTTTATGGCGTATATATGACACGCTCTCTTGGGTAGGTTTAGGGTAGTGGGGTGGGGGGTTCGTATGTATAATACGCCATAAAATGCGTATCATATGCACGCAAAAAACAGCGTATCATATGCACGCCAAAATGAGTTTTGCCGTATACATTCCACGACATTGCACGCTCGTACTATTTATACGCATTTTTCGTGAGATCCGGCTGCCAAGTTAGTAGTGTACATTTGTATGCATCTGAATACAATAACGGGCTGCACAGGTAGATGTTCTGCAACTCAAATGTGCCATGAAATCAATATTGACAAATATTGTTTCTTTTTTTTCAGAATGTGGCAGTGCTTATTATAAATTATTTTATCACATTATTTTTTAAGTTAATATGCCCTGTAATCAAAATCTTTCATCAAAAACGTGTCCCCTCCACCACGGAGGGTGGGTCTATATATATCCTCCATTACTGACAGCAAACTGACATTCAGATCCACCTCAATTTAGTTAGCAAAGGCCAACTTCCTAAGATCCAATCATTTCTCAAAGGATGAAATCAAATCCCGGCTTCTATTTTTTTTATTCCAAAAGTAATTTCACTATGGCAACTTCCGTTTTTAATTACGGTTTCTGACTTTAATGTCTCGTTTAACAGTAGAGGGTAGTAACATGATCTGCTGACCTGCCAAAATGGCTGCTTTCCAAAAATATGTACAAAGAGAGAGAGTCAAAGTGGAGAGCTCACATATTTCTGTTTAAATGTAACTCATCTTGTTTTTCTCCTTCACAAGTGACCTTTCAGATGGGGCAGCACTACTCTACACATCCATGAAGGAGAACAAAAATCTAGATTTGTTATATAAATACCTCGTTCACAGGTTATACGGCTTTCCCTTCAACATCCCAGCTCAGGTGGTGGAGAAAGACTCTGTGTTTATGTAAGTGTTGGATGTCAAGAAACATTTTGGTTTTGATTTTAAGTCTGCACATGGAATCAAAATCAATTGCATTTTGTTTCTAATCTTTATGTAGAAAACAAAGTAATCTCACTCAACAACTAAAACAAGGAATTAATTATTAATGGATAACATTCCCACCGCACTTTTTCTTAATATACAATTTTGTTAATATCTGCTTATTCGTGTAAAATTAGTTGTCATTAAAATGTTTCTTTAAATAGTAAATATATTCGTATTATCTGTCTCACCTGCAGCCCGTCAGGATGGGACAATGAAAAAAAGATTGCCATTCTGCATGAAAATTTCCAGACAGTAAAAGCAGACGACAACTTTGAAGATGTAATAGTGAAACCTCCAGTTAGAAAGGTAAAAATCTTTGCCAGAGTATGTGCAATTAAGCTATAGAGTCTCTCTTTTCTAATCTGCTCATTTCTGACATGTCTTTTCCAGTTTGTACATGAGAAGGAAGTTCAAGCCGAAGATGACCAAGTTTTTCTACTAAAGTTGCAGGTAATTGCTAAATATTTTATAATATCTTTATAAAATCTGGAGTGCCTGGGAGGGGTGTTTTATTCTCAAACTTGCAATTGTATACATACAGACTACCGTTCAAAAGTTTGGGGTCTGGAATTCTTGTTATTGTAATATTGTGAAGTATGATTTCAATTATAAAATAACTTTTTTTTTTTATGTATGTAAAAATATAATGTATTCCTGTGATGGCAAAGCTAAATGTATACAAAGATGAATATATAAAAGAAAAAAAAAACTCCTTTGAGAAATCCTCTTTCTTTACACTAATTTTGATCCATTTACTAAAAAGGTATGCATTTCTTTAAATACATATTTATATATTAGAGATGCCCGGATCAGCACTGTCACCTGAATCTGCTGCTAAAAAATAAATCATCAACCCAAAAGCATCAATAACTTTCTCTGATTTAGATATCTGCACCCAATCGTCACAATACAATTATTCAAATAAGTTCCGCCCAATCAAAGGCTGGATATATAATTTATTAATTTGTCAAATACAGTGCTTCACAGCCTGTTACATATCATATACACAACACTTAGGAACACACTGACTTTTTGGGACTTTAGCTTATTCACCATATCCCTCAGAGTTAGATAAGTCCATACATATCATTCTCATCTTGCATACCATAACTCTGTCTCGCACCCACCGCTAGCCTAGCTTAGCACAAAGACTGGAGGTTAACAACCCCATCTAGCCTACTGCTCAATAAGTGACAAAACAGCAACATTTCCCTATTTCCTATTCCTAAATGAAAAGTTGCGATTTTCTAGACCAATATGGCTAGGAACTATACTCTCATTCCTATGTAAAAATCTAGCAACTTTGCTGTTGTACCATGGGTTCAGCAGTGCAATGATATGACACAGTAAGGGAGGGCTTTTATTGTCCCATTAAGGTTGCATGCATCCTTTTAATAATTTTAATAAATAAAATGATTTACACTGTTATTATTGCACCGTGTTAATGTACAACAGTACTGAGGTGCAAATAGTAATTACATACTATTTACACATATTGCAAAGAACTGCTACTTTTACATGGATTAAATAGAAAATATTACTATTTTCATTTAGTAAATAGCATCTACAGCTATTTCCACATGGTGTAAACAGTCTAATCGCTAAATTTGTTTTATAATGTTACTATGTAATACTTGAAATACAGAAACTGGGTTTTATAACATGAATACTTCAAATAAAAGTAATTCAAAGTTTTACTTTTTTACTAAATTTTTATTTAAGTATTAAAGGTAAAAAACTTTATTTCTGAAATGTAGTGCAGTAAAAAGTACATTATGCTTTGGAATGTAGTGAAGTAAAAGTTCACTTGAAAAATGTACTTGAGTAGAAAGTAAAAATACTTCAGTACTGTCCACCTCTGTCCACACTCACTCACTCACTCACTCACTCACTCACTCACTCACTCACTCACTCACACACACTCACTCACGCACTCACTCACGCACTCACGCACTCACGCACTCACGCACTCACGCACTCACTCACTCACTCACTCACTCACTCACTCACTCACTCACTCACTCCACTCCACTCCACTCACTCACTCACTCACTCACTCACTCACTCACTCACTCACTCCACTCCACTCCACTCACTCACTCACTCACTCACTCACTCACTCACTCACTCACTCACTCACTCACTCACTCACTCACTCACTCACTCACTCACTCACTCACTCCACTCCACTCCACTCCACTCCACTCACGCACTCACTCACTCACTCACTCACTCACTCACTCACTCACTCACTCACTCACTCACTCACTCACTCACTCACTCACTCACTCACTCACTCACTCACTCACTCACTCACTCACTCACTCACTCACTCACTCACTCACTCCACTCCACTCCACTCCACTCCACGCACTCACGCACTCACTCACTCACGCACTCACTCACTCACTCACTCACTCACTCACTCACTCACTCACTCACGCACTCACGCACTCACTCACTCACTCACTCACTCACTCACTCACTCACTCACTCACTCACTCACTCACCTCCACTCACTCACTCACCTCCACTCACTCACTCACCTCCACTCACTCACTCACCTCCACTCACTCACTCACCTCCACTCACTCACTCACTCACTCACTCACCTCCACTCACTCACTCACTCACTCACCTCCACTCACTCACTCACTCACTCACCTCCACTCACTCACCTCCACTCACTCACTTCCACTCACTCACCTCCACTCACTCACCTCCACTCACTCACTCACTCACTCACCTCCACTCACTCACTCACTCACTCACTCACCTCCACTCACTCACCTCCACTCACTCACTCACTCACTCACTCACCTCCACTCACTCACTCACTCACCTCCACTCACTCACTCACTCACCTCCACTCACTCACCTCCACTCACTCACTCACTCACTCACGCACTCACTCACTCACTCACGCACTCACTCACGCACTCACTCACTCACTCACTCACTCACGCACTCACTCACTCACGCACTCACTCACGCACTCACTCACTCACTCACTCACTCACTCACTCACGCACTCACTCACGCACTCACTCACTCACTCACTCACTCACTCACTCACTCACTCACTCACTCACTCACTCACTCACTCACTCACTCACTCACTCACTCACTCACTCACTCACCTCCACTCACTCACTCACTCACTCACTCACCTCCACTCACTCACCTCCACTCACTCACTTCCACTCACTCACCTCCACTCACTCACTCACTCACTCACCTCCACTCACTCACTCACTCACTCACCTCCACTCACTCACCTCCACTCACTCACTTCCACTCACTCACCTCCACTCACTCAACTCCACTCACTCACTCACTCACTCACTCACTCACTCACTCACCTCCACTCACTCACCTCCACTCACTCACTTCCACTCACTCACTCACTCACCTCCACTCACTCACTTCCACTCACTCACTCACTCACCTCCACTCACTCACCTCCACTCACTCACTTCCACTCACTCACTCACTCACCTCCACTCACTCACCTCCACTCACTCACTTCCACTCACTCACCTCCACTCACTCACTCACTCACTCACTCACTCACCTCCACTCACTCACCTCCACTCACTCACTCAATCAATTTTCAATTTCAGATTAGCTTTATTAGCATGACTGTGTATCACAATGTTGCCAAAGCATTAACATATTATATATAAATAATAATAAAAAATAAATAAAAAATATATATATAAATATATATATATATATATATATATATATATATATATATATATATATATATATATATAATACACACATACATACATACTCTCAATCTGTATTTATATATATTAATTACTAGATAATTTGCCAATTTAGTGGTTCTATTTAGGGTCGAAAAGCATTGGAGTTTATTTTTGAGGTCAAAATGTGTTTTTAGTGATTCATCATGGGTGTCTTTTAGATTTTTTTTTTTTTTTAATAATAGTTCTGGGGTTGTAGCACTCACTCACTCACTCACTCTCTATCACTTACACAACATTACCCAATGCTTTCATTTCCCTGTTTAAAACTAAATGTGGGATAAAGTGAGATTCAGTGAGGCTGCAGCTCACTATTTATAAATCTAGTAACCTGAGAAGTTTTGTTAGTGATCCATGAAATGTTTTTGTCAAACAAATCATTACCAAATAGGAAAGAAATAAACTCTGAATGATTTTTCTGTCTTTGTCTACTCTCAGTCTCTGTTATCTAAACAGCCTCCAGTCACTGCAGGAAGACCAGTGGTGAGTGTTTTACATGAGCTCGATTTACATTTCAACCCAGTGTTACTCACTGGTGAATCATGTTTTGGGTGGAGAACTTTTTCTGCTGCAAGACATTTATTTGAATTCATTTTGTAGACACTTTTTCCTAAAGCAATTTAAGTAAAGATCAATAAAAATTGCACAGGTTTTAAATGTAAATTCAGCATTGCTTTATATTTAACACTTTATATTTTTGATTAGGTTTTATAATCCTAAAACATTTCTGTGTGTGCGTAATAGGACCCAACAAACAGAGCTCCCACCGGCTCACCAAGGACGACAAACCGGTCAGCGGCGGCTAATGTGGCAAACGTCATGCCCATGCAATCAGGTACCAAGAAGATTGATCCCAACATGAAAGGTGTGTATAAGAGCACTGTATTCAGGATGCATGCCTCCGTCTTCTCTCCACCTTCGGTCTCTTTTCCTCTGCATCTTGCTCTTTATTTTCTCTCCTCGGCTGCATCTTTCCAACTTTGGGAGCAACAGCTTTTGGAGTCACACCTTTCTACTTCCTGGGCATTAATTTTTTCAAGTCCCTGGATCTGTTTTTCTGGTCTTCACCACCCTTTTATCTTGGGAATAGTGAAAATTTTGACCTTCAACATTAGATCCCATCCTCTTTTTGTGACAAAGCTTATTTACGTAGCTTTATCTGAAAAACATTTGCTTGTTTTGTGCTGCACATTCATTGTCTCCAGAGATGGTCTTCCAGGATCTCTTCCTGTATGCAGATAAAGAGAACTCTACTCTCATAGGTTAAGATCATAGGAACATTGCTGCCATGTTTGGAGAGGATTAGGAAAGCTTGTTGGGATTAAAGCTTGTTTCCTTGCTGTATTTCACTTAGACTTTTACTTTGACTTCACCTCCTTTACATACATTTTAATTCCAGCTTAGGGTCTGGTACATATTAATGTTTTGCACAGATCTGAAACTAGTTTAGGCTGGTTGGGTTGAGTTTCAGCTTGTATAGTTGTGCTAATTATTGTCATTTCTCCTGGCAGGAGGTCAGACCAGTGAGGGTGTTCTGGCCAACTTCTTCAACAGTCTGTTGACTAAGAAAGCAGGCTCACCCGGCCCGGGCGGCCAACCTACAGGAGGAGGGAGCAACACACCAGGAACAGTCCGCAAGTCAGGTGAGGGATCCTCCTTGACCTATCATTCACACATTGATATATATATGTCCACTATCATGGTGTATTTGAAGTGTTTTGACTTGAAGGGCTTGAATTTGAAAAATAAAATGCTATAAATGCTCCTAGAGGTACCTCTATGCAGGATTAAGCAATTTTAGGTTTTGTGACAACATTAGCTATGTTTCTATCCAAAGTTGCGATTTTAACTTGTGCACAAAATTGGAATATTGCATAAAACATTTGTGAATAAAGCACCATTCCTATTCAAGAGAACAAAATCTTCACTTCCTGGAAAATAGGCACAAAATATCTGTAACAAATGGAAGTTGTTGCTTCTGTGGGTCTTTTGACCTACATCATAAATGACTTGCGCCCCCGAGAACGCAGACGAAACGCAGTAAACGCTGTCATTTTATATCTTGCGTTCGGATGCCTGATGATTGTGAATGCAATCATGTGAGACAGTTCTGGGTGGTCATTATACCAAATCATCTTTGGCTCAGGCATTTCAGATCATCTAATACAACATTTGAGATGCTGTGCAATGAAACTCATCCACTGGTTAGTCCAGTTACCCAACCACATCCTCTGTTAAGGCAAAGTCCGTTTTTTTCTGAGGGATTTATAAAGTAAATTAAGTAATTTAATGCATTCTTGCTAAATGTCAAATCAACCATTTTTTGGAAACTTCCCTAGCACAAATGCATTTTGTTCATATTTTTTTTCTGAAAAAGTAAACATAAGTAGTGATCAAAGCCAATATATTGAACGTCATGGATGAATATTTATTCAATAATTAATTGAGGGGAAATAACTTTAGAAAATGGCAGCATCATTATTTTATTTTTATGCAAATATTGACATGTCTTTTAGTTAAATCTGTTGTATTGACTCTAGTGATCTTTGTTGATAAAATGCCAAAGATGATAATAAAAAAATTGGGGAAAAGCCTTTTTCCTAAATTTTACATGGCTGTAACTCTAGAAGTATTACATTCTGATTCTTTTCTTTGGTATCTTATTTTTGAAGGCCTTATGTGGTTTAATTCCAGAGATATTGGGATCTCAATATGGCTAAGCATAAATTATCACTTTTGTGTCACCTGGCAGCCATTTTCTCTGTAGCTTTCTAAACGTGCTCTTTGAGCGATGTGAACACAAATTAATAATACAGTTCAAAGAAATATCGGATGATCCTTTATAACGCAGTCGCTATTTACATCACTTAATGCAAACATTTGCATTACCAAGGTAACAACTGACTCGTTTGTATTGCATTGCAAAGCGCTCCGTTATCACAGCACCGCAGTGGAAAACAAAACCATATCCGAACCAGCCGGCTCGGATAATAAACAAAGAGAACAGTTGGCCAAGTGAAAAGGTGGTTCCACCAGTCTTGTATGTTCTGTAACATTCTGTATCGTCTTAGGAAACGAAGGCTAGTACATTTTCGAACTGAAAACGATTGCTTTTATAGTCCAAATAAAGCACGGAACAATGTTGGGAGTGAGTAATCTGTTAAACATGTTCGTGCCTGATTTTTGTTAGATTTGTGTACTGTATTGCTGTTCATTCTGGTTAAATGTTACAGGACACTAATAAAAGAAACTGTGTATGATGACGTGTGATGATATGGTAGTGATGTCCCATTTCTTAGGGGAATATTATCACTCCTACATTTTGCTTACATTTTTCCTACATTTACCTACATGTAGGTATAAAAACAGAATTGGGATTGGGCCTTAATCTGATTCACTTTGCTTACAGCTGATTATTATTTTATTTAAAGGGGAATGTCTGAAGAATGATTAATATTGAAACCTGAAATGTAGATTTTTCCCTGTTTTATCAAAACAATTGCATAGAACATACCCATCTGAGTGCAAAATACACTGAAATGCTCAAGTGTTTAAAGTGTGAAATACTTGCTCTCAGTAGTCTGTTCTTGAATCTGTTTGAAAGATATTTGGAAAAAAGGGCTTTTGTTCTTTTAAACAGCTTCTGAAGATAGCTAGAGTTCAAATATTCAGTATCGTAACTTTGAAAAAAGTTTCATGCCTCCTAGGAAAGAGAGTTTGCTCTCTCCACGCATTGCATTCACATCAATAAACTAAGATTGGATTGTTTAATTAGTTTTGTTATAACGTGAAACAGTCATAAATCAAGTGGTATCCACCCTATGGGTCAAATTTTGAGGAATCACTGACAATACATCAAGCTTCGAAACATTTAAGGACTCTCACACTTGATAATCCTAACCCTGGGAATCCTGGGTTATCTTATTTTATGTTTCACTCTGCTCATGCTTTACATAGAGTTAACAATTAATCCTGGTTATTTATAATCTGAAATTTCACAATATACATTCCTAAACCCTGGGTTACTGTTCTTATTTGCATATGTTGCGATGTCGACAGTCATGACTGGATAAACACAAATCACATTTTGTTTTCAACGACCGAAAATGGGTAAAATTCAACAATTTGGATATGGAGCCACATTGAGATTACCTGCAAATTACCTAACATATTTTGCTGAACACTGAGGTCCTGAGATAATACTAGTCCCGTACGAATCAGCATCTCTGTGATTTAGCCAGGATTAGGTGGATCTCATTATAATTTTTTGCAAGGTTTTTGTTTCCTGTGCGCATTTCTGTCTTTATATTTCACAAAGATATCGTGACATATGACTGTTTATGATTTCATACAGCTATATTTAAAACAAAAAACATTTACTAGTCTTGACATCATATCCGGGAGATAAGTCAGTAAATTCGAGTAAAATCATAGGCTTTGCTTATCCCGTGCCAATGTGCCATGCAAAACTCAGATGTGGGGGAGTAATTTCTAAATCACAGAGGTTCCTAGATAATACTAATCCGGTGCGAAAAGGGCTTTAGTCTCATTAGGATCCCAATATCTCTGGGATTGAACCGTATAGCCTTAAAAATGAATATTCCAAAAGAGAAATATATTAAGAACCAAAATCTAAAAGTAAATTAAGGATAATGAGTTACAGGCATGCAAACCTTGGAAAAATATGTATAGCACTATAGTAGGGCAGGAATGTTCAATGCATTTGTTTTGTTAAAAGGAAACAACACATTTCTAGTTTAAGCATAATTTGTTCTTCAGACATTTCTCTTTAAAAGAGAAAAATGATCATCTATGTGCAAAATGGCTTACTTTTGGTTTTTGAATCCTAAAAATGTGTACAATTTAACAATTTATTAATGGAAACACATTGAAATCTCTACATATCTTGAAATTAACCATATAGGGCCTCAAAAATAATTAGTTAAGATTGTAAATTATTCTATAAAAAATGTTTATGAACCAAAATCTAAAAGGATACATTTGATACTTATGTAAATGCATGCACATTTCAGGGGGGAAAAACACAAGAAGCTGAAGCCAACATATTTTACTAACAGACCTACCAATCTCTGTGTAAAAATAAAAGAATGATGCATCATTGTGAAGGCGTTGTGACAATCAAGTCACAAATTATTTTTACAATTACTTAATCTGATGATTTTCACTATAGACAATACAAATTATACCCTGGCCTGTTTTTGAGACTGCCATTTTTCTACATCAGTTTCATAAAAGCAGTAGTGACAATATCAACATATGAAAACATGCTGTTTCTGCGGACTGAGAGAGTGTTTGTCGTCTTAGTCTTTTAAGAAAAGTCATGGCTTCAAAATTTTAAATATCTCCATGAAACACCTCAGAAAGAGTTATGTTGTCACAGTAGATGATAGAATCTTGCAAATGAAAGAGCAGGTCTGTGAAATTATTATCTTTAAAACACTTCAAATCTTGTCTTATGTTGTGCACGTGTGAAGTGGACGACACTGAAGCTTGTTCCCCTGTTCTCCCTTTTTGTTTGTTTGTCATTTATATTGTCCTCATCATCCTCCTCTCCTGTACCTTTATCCTCCCATCCCAGATCTTTGACATCAGTGACGGTAAAATAAATATATTTGATTAAAATATCCTCTGCATGTGCAGTTAAAAACCCAGCTAATCGTTCAAGTTGAAATGTCACTAATATCCCAGTAATCTATCCCAAACTGCAACAGAGCAAATTAATCTGCATACAACCTTCTTAGAAAGGACGAAACCTGTCATCTCTTACTTACCCTAATGTTGTTCCAAACCTGTATGACATGCTTTCTTCTGTGGAACAAACATTAATTTCTTCTACACAAACATTGTAATAAAGGGGGTTCTTTGTTGTTGTGTTCCCCTATTGAGATATCGACAAAAATATTTATTATTTTATATCTTATTTTGTGTCCCAAAAAAGAAGGAAAGTCATGTAGGATTGAAACAAAAATAGAATTTTTTGAACTTACTATCACTTTAAAAGTTAAAGGATGTACTCACACTAGGTGCTCTGAACCGTGCCCGAGCGCTTTGACAAATGTGAGTGTTCTGTTCCGTGCCTTGGCGCAGTGCGCTTGGAAGAGGTAGGCCAGAGCGCGGTTCGGTTGGGCTTGAGCGCGGCTCGCTTCGCATGCAGTGTGAGCGCCAACCGTGCCAGAGCACAGAACAGCTGTGCCCTACTTTCATCATTCAGACAGCAAACACCAAATTATTACTACTTGGATACACATTCCGATTAAATTAAGTATATTTAGGTTTATAACGGTCTTGGTAATCACCTTATTGATTAACATAATTTATAGTTTGCAAATAAAGCTGTAAATTCCTCCATCAAAGTCAGCTGCCTCCGTAAGAATCTTCTGATGCGTGTAGTGCAGTCAAGTGAAAATCACTGAGCGGCATGAATGATAAATCTATTAGGCAGTCTATTAGTGAAAGCGCTTTTTCTTCTTTTCTTCCCAGCAAAAAGTTGCACCATTAATGATGCAAGCGTGCTCCGGACATTAAAGGGTTTATGCAGTAAAATATCCAAAAACCACCAGGCCAGTGTTTTGTTCTGTAGAGTTCTTACAATATCCCAAATGTTTCCAACTATTCTTAAATTGTTTGAGAATTTTTACCAAGGAACCAGGACATCTTAGGGAGCCGCCTGTCAATTGCGTCATATTTGCATTACACTTAAACATTTTTTTAAACACACTCAAATGTATCTAAAATGATAAACAGAGCTGCGTTACCTCATACTCATGACTGGAAAAGCGAAAATGGCGTCAGCGACTCTGTCTTGTCATAATAAAAGTCCCCCTGCTCATGAGCCGTGTGTTGCTCAACAATCATTCCAGCAGCTTTGCTCAGCTGCCTCAACACTCGGTCTTGCTCTGCTTCATACTACAGTAACGTTAATAATCGCATCCATGAAAATGATTTCTGATGAGTCCTATCCCGATTCTTTCCCACCGACTGTCCCAAGATTCTGCGCTCAAACCTGTTGTCATCAAACTACGCTAGGGGTGTAACAATTCACTCGTTTTCTTGATGCATCGATTACAAATCCTGACGATGCATATGCATCGATCTGAAAATCGTTAATTTTGGCCGATACTTGATGTAAAATGCTAAGAATCGGATGAATCACGATTCAATAACGATTCATTGATTAAAAATAATCATTTGATTAAATCTACTATATGCGTGAATTACGATGGATGCGTCATCCGCGCTCTTACAGTCACCGATCTCCTTCACAGACGTGCTCGCTCGTTACCGCCTTCACTGGATTGCACTCGGTCTCCGTCCGTAGCTCATTTATATAAAATAAAATACTGAAGTTTTAAGGAAATGGAGCACACCTGAACTATTGAAGTAAAATCCTGCTTATTCAAGATGCACATTTATTGCATGGATGGAGCAAACACATTTGTAAGTGTCTAAAATGCATACGCACAGTTCTGATGATACATGAAATTCAACTTAATATTGTTTAACTGAATATAAAAAGTGAACTGCTAAAGTAACTACAACATTACAACACTGAAATAAGAGCGAGCGGCTTATCTATTGATTAGAGGCGCGTTAAAGTTGCATCCGATACTATAGCAACAGCACCGGCGCGTTTACTTTCAGAATCATCATCATAAGGAAAATGTTCCATATAAAGAGAACAAAGAAGGCTTTTCTTTCTATTTCGTGAAGAAAACTTAGTTTAGGATTAGTTTTTTTTTTTTTTTGGTAACACTTTATAGTAAGTTACATTTGTTAACTACATTAGTTAACAAACTACTAATGAACTCCACTTATGAAGCATTTATTTATCTTTGTCAATGTTAATTTCAACATTTACTAATGCATGATTAAAATCTTGTTAACATTAATTAATGCACTGTAAACTAACATGAACAAGCCATAAACAGCTGTATTTTTATTAACTAACATTAACAAAGATTAATAAATACAGTAACAAATTAACTGCTTCATGTTAGTTAATACATTTAACTAATGGTAACTAATGAAACCTTATTGTAAAGTGTAACCAAATAATCGATTTTACTTTTCTGTCCACTAGATGGCGCCTATTCAAAACAAAGGCGTAGTTTGAATAGGCGCCCTCTAGGCATAACCAGCGGGGGAGTAGGGAGTACACCTAGTGTGAGTACACCCAAAATGTAAAGAGCTTAAAGGTGCAGTGTGTACATTTTAGTGGCATCTAGCAAAATGCAACCACTCACCCCTCCCTTTCGAAGCACTCAGAGAAACTATGGTGGCCAACACAGGAAAAAGATGTCGTCGTCTGAGACAACAGAGAGTAGCTAGGGCTCTGTAGAGCAGTTTGTTTGTGTAGAGCTACTGTAGACACATGAACATTTTCTAAGATTATCGGGACCTGTAGTGTATGTAGATAAAAATTCATTATTTAAGGTCTTTATACACCACTGAAAATATAGTTATGCTTATTATGTTCTATTTCTATCAATAGATCCTCATAAATACTACATACTGCACCTTTACAGGACAACTCCGGGGAATTTTTAAGTTTATCTTGATCGTTATACCTTTGTGAGTACAGTCTATAGAGAAAAAAAAAACGGATTGGTGCTTTCAACACGGAGCTGTTACAGTTAATGCCCAGAGCCCTCACTCAGCTGAAACGGCAGTTATGGGGACATAAACGTAAAGGGTGTCTTTGTGCCTCTTAACAGACACAAAATGCAATTATAATGTTTGTTCAACATGAACAGGGCCCTTACATGACAGCGAGATGCGTTTAGCCACTTAGCCATTGTTTAAATTAGCCTAAATAGTATTTTAGATGGCTAGCTGTAGTCTCACACTAAAGTCCTAGGAAGGCAGTTGTAGCCGGAAAAAAGGCAAATAGTCCAGTTGGGTAGAGCGTTGTGTGTGTAATGCATGATTATTTTATTACTGCACATCTTTCCTCAAGCCGTGTGTTCCCAAATGGAAGGATAAATAAAGTTTACATTACCTCAACAGTGTTTGCACCCGTCTTCAACCACGGAATGGCATTTTTCTTCAACCGGCCCGGCTGTGTTGTGTCTGAGTCATCCTTGTCAAAGCATTCGCTGCAAATGAACCGGGCAAACCAGTTCACCAAATCGGTCTGAATCGTTCTAAACGGTTCGCATCTCAAATCAGCGCTGATCACACAAGTTGCTTTAGTTGCTCACTTTCTGACATGAGTGACAGTCCCTCCGAATAGAATTAAACTAGAAATAAACAAAAATAGAAATTATATGTTGTAACTCCAACCGTTCACTGAACTGAGACATGTTTTGCTGAGAGAAGTGATGAACTCCCGAGCAGCTGATACTGAGCATGCGTGTGTAACTGAATGTGCAGCGGTTCTCGGATCAGCAGTACAGAATCGTAAACCGTTTCTTTCGGACACTTTCGATACTGAGAACCGACGAGCTGATGAGCAGAGCCTCTTCATACACACGAAGCTCTTCCCAACTGGACTATTTGCCTTTTTTTCCGGCTACAACTGTGTTCCTACTGGACTTTAGCGCGAGACTACAGCTAGCCATCTTAAACAGGTGAATTTAAACAATGGCTAATTGGCTAAACGCATCCCGTTGTCATGCAAGGGCCCTGTTCATGTTGGACAGACATTTTAATTGCATTTTATGTCTGCTAAGAGGCACAAAGACACCCTTTACGTTTATGCCCCCATAACTGCCGTTTTAGCTGAGTGAGCGCTCTGGGCATTAACTGTAACAGCTCCGTGTTGCAAACACCAATCCGGTTAGTTTTTTTTCTATAGACTGTACTCACAAAGGTATAACGATCAAGATTAACTTTCGCCGGAGTTGTCCTTTTAATAGCAATATGAGTAAAAATAATAAAAGTATTTGGGCTGAATTATTAACAATAACTGCATGTAAAACATGCTTACTCTAAGGGTTTAGCATATCACGTATTTAGCATTCAGCTTTCAAGCTTTAAAACTAACACCACTAACACAGTGGTTTTACAGCAAACTCTATTGTGTCCTTTTATATTATGCTTTTGCATCTTCATTTGTTTTTAAAACAATAATGCAGCTTGTTTTTATGGGAGTGTATTAAAGGTAAAGTACCTCTTTGGCGATAGTGACCTCTCCTAATCATCATCCTCTGCCCTGATTTTCTTTTTGATACCATGTGTGAATTTTTTTATCCTCCTTTGCATGTATGAATGAGTGAGCAACAACATTCGTGTACACTGTTCATCAGTCATGATATTTAACCCCTTCAAACTGTCTTTCATCATGTGTATTAGCCAGGGGATGTTGGCCACGCTAAGGTGTGTGTTAGGCGACTTTCCCTCACTTGCATCCCTTTTCTTTAACCAGTGCTGCATCTCACTTTTTTATAACCAATATGATTTTTTTTTTTATGGCACATTAACACACTTGTGCATGTTTAACTTTGCCATGTGTTATACATCAGTTGTCCATCTCGTTTCGGAGCCCTTGTCTTGCTCCTTTGTTATTAACACTGTCTGTCTTGCACTGAGTTACATCTTGCATAATGCAAGGCTTCCTAATAATCGCTGCATGAAGTTTCATTAAATCCATTTTTAAATTTGGCCTGATTTACAAGGTCCAGATCTGCAGACCTTCACATTTTTTGTGGACACTAATGTGCATCTAATTGAAAAGTAAATTCTATGCAATCTGTAAAAATAAATAAATACTTTTATACTAAATACCACACTTTTGAATGGTAGTGTATATTTCCATTAGCAACTAAATTTACCCCAGGTGAAGTTTGTGTTTAGGTGAGGTCACACTAGGCTTTGTGTATGCAAAATTACTTCTGACCCCCAACTGCAGCTTTTTTCCCCCTGCAGTGTGTGTTCATCCAACCGGTCAGTCTGTGAAATTAATACTCTGTTGATAAAATGTTTTATTTCTGATTCAGACATCAGAAAGTTAAAGCGTATTTGTCCTTTTTGGCATTTCTGGTTGCCTGCATTCACATGCATATGAATAGTGAATGACACAAAGACTAGTGTGACTGCACTTTCTCTAAGCTGTACTATATTGGAGCAGGACACTGGCTCAAACAGTAATGCATGACACTTGCAATGCCAAGGTCATGGATTTGATTACCAGGGAATGTATAAACTGATACAAATTCAAATACCTGGATAGCAATGTAAGTTGCTTTGGACTTGTCTGCCAAATGTGTAACTGCAGATGACAATAAGTAAATGTTGGGTGCATGCACTATAAAGGTGGAGAATCGTGTCAAAAATAAGATCTAGCAAGCTTAGGGCCAGATTTTAGCCTAACGTGGTCATACTGAATTCGAGTCAGAATATGAGTCTGATACTGCTCCATTGGGCTGTGATTATGGAGCTTGTTTCAACCGAACCAGGAAAGACCTCAATTGGATAGACCTACAACCAATCAGAGCAACGGAGCAACGCATAACGTAGTTGTCAAATGTCAACAGAACTCGACTGCACTGTGTTGCCAAGTCTGTGGTTTTCCCACAGGTTGTTTTCCATGTCCGTGGGTTGAAGCGTCCTCAATTATGTGATGTATAGACCCATGAATTACAAATTTTAGCAGGCAACCGTGCCAAAATAACACATTTTACCCCTGGGGCTAGTAGTTGGCACGCACGCACCTGTCTGCAAGCACGCTGGAACACACAGCCCTCCAATTTAATGAAAATTCCATGCTAACGTTAGAAGAAAAAGTTGAGTGTAAACACACTTTGCCGGTGTGGTAAAAAAATCAATTAATTAAAGGATACACAGTCACAGAGTACACTTACCAACACGATCATGATTTCTGAGAGAAGTAGTGAAGGTGAATGCAAACACGAACCACTCTGTTTAGGATTAGAACAAATTCAACCCAAGCGCCTTTGATGACGTGGATAATTACGTTACTGTCGATCATCTGTCCATCATCGTCTAAAGCCCGCTCTGACAATTTGATTGGTCTGAACAGTTTCTGTTTGGGCATAATTACACCTTTATGGATCAAGTCCAGACCAAACTGCCCGAACTCAAATGTTGTGGGCGGGGCTGAGTTCGGCTGGCATCCAGGCTAGCCAGATTTACTAAACGGTGCAAAATATCATGAGAGGGCAATTCCTAAAAAAGCACCAATGGGAGTGGACAGTTCTGCCTGTGATCTACTGACAACGCACAAATTAAAGAACACATACGCAGCTGTATCATTTCCATAACGACCAGCGCAATCTACCAGTTAGCGCCTGGATTAAGACTTTTTTTGGGGGGGTGGAATAATGGCGCAATCTACCAGTTAGCGTCTGGTTTAAGACTTTTTTGGGGGTTGGAATAATGGCATCATCAGTAAATTGACATGGGCAAACCATAGTAAATCACACTGCATAATTCATTTAAAGGCTCTCCTCCCATAATTTTTGCATCTGAAATAGAAACTCCTACAAATGCATATGCAATAGGTTCAGCAGCAAAAATAACTGTCTCCACACATTTTCAGTGCTAATATTTATTTTCACTGCCTGTCTTTAGTAAATCCTGACAGTAGTTTTGTGCCCCCAGTCCGTTCCGTTTAGGCTGATCTTTTTTCTTCTTCTCGTTTTGTGAAGAGTGACATTACGAGGTAATAAAAAAAGAAAAAGAAAATAATGCGTTGAAGAAAAACGGGAGGAAAACAAAGGAAAGCGGACCCTTGAAATTCTGGTGGCTAAACATTTAACTTCCGAGGTGGTGTACAAAGATCCCATATTGATGCATTTGTAACCAGTGGGATCTTCAGTTTTCAGTGTTAATAAAGAAGCTAAGATGATTTCCAACATACATTTTATCTGGTTGTTTTTGTTTTGTTCATGTATTCAGCTCCCACATCTGTTGAATCCTTTTCTTGTGTTTTATAAAGGGATGTTTTGCCCTACATAAGACACACAAACATTTTTACCTCTTACCTGTTAGAATTAGTGCAAGGATACTCAATAGTGTCTAGAAATGAGCATGAAAATAAATATATACAAAAAAACTGTCCTGACCTCAGAGAATGTTTTCTCTATCCACAAAATGTTCTCACATTTTTTACCCTTCGCACATTTGCATTCCTGAATAAAAAATCCCTTAGTTGGCGTTATCTACACTGCAGCTGTCCCACCTTGAAGTTTCCGAGAACTTGTTCAAGGCAACAGACAACGAACAAACTAGTTCTTTTAAAAAGAGTATCTCAGCTATCAAACAAAATTGTGTTTACTACAGAAAACCAGATTTCTCATTACATTTAACAAAAATGTCTTATGTCAGTATAATATAATTAAAACACCTTATATGGTCAAAATTTCCCTTTACAGTCTTAAAGGACAACTCCGGTGAAAAATGAACCTAGGGGTAATTATCAGATGGTTACCGAGTAGCTCGTTCTCTAGGATGCGTTCTCATGAAAATCCAATGTAAAGAGTTTTATCTCTAAAAAACAGATTCACTTATAATGCAAATGTATGTTCGTGGCTTGACTGGTCGAGACTGTTTTTCAAGATGGCTATTGTCTATATACGCATAATGTACTGTCTTTATAAAGTATCTTCTTATTAAACTGTTTGTACACTTACAAAGTTCTCAATGCTTCGGTTTGCATGTAGGGACCCTCATTATGCTACCGTGTTAGTGTGAGGCTATTTTGAGCATTGTTAGTGGAATTAACTAGCGATTTAATTTTACCTATTCTATGCCCCATAAACTAGTGTTATAAGCTAAATTGTTTTTAGAGATAAAACTCTTTACATTCGATTTTAATGAAAACATTACAATATTTAATGTTACTAATATTTAACTCTAGATACACATGGTTCTCATTCACAGCTAAATTTGTATTCAAAATAAGTCAATTTGTGAGAGTTTTCACTGCATGCTTATTGTGTTGGCTGAATGTTCCTTAATGTTTTTTTTCCCCCTTTTCTTTCTGCTTTCAGGCTGATTGCTTGTGTGAGTCTGTGTGAGGGTTCATTGACAGTCTTTCATCTCCATTTATTCCATCTTTATGTATTTACTTTTCTTTCAAGCTCCACAAACCTTTTAATGACCAATTCTTATTTCTGATCTTTCTGCTTAACATTGATCAACCGGGAAGCAATGACTCCTCCTCACTTAGGCTTCCCACTTGCTCTTGTGCTAAATCGTTCACTCACAGACTCACAAAAACTGACACGCTAAAGTGTATTGCCATTCCCTTGTACTGATTTGTTCTTGGTACAATACAAATTAATCCCAGTCGGCAGAATTTCTGGATTAATGTTTATTACCACAAAAGTTTTTATTTCAAAGTGTCCCCTTTTCAAGCCAAAATATTGGATGCACTGAGGCATTTACAATGGAAGTGAATGGGGTCGATGTGTAGTATAATCAAAACATGTTAACATAAAAACATGGAAAAAAAAATCTTACCAAGCTTTTGACTTGCCATACCAATGCAAACCAACGCCCAAACCATATAATTTATTTAAACTAAAAAAAATTCACAGAAGCACTGTACAGAACATTTTGTAGCATTATTTTCCAGTTATCACTGTAACTCTGCTTTAGAAACAATCTGTATTGTAAAAAATGTATAAAAATGACATGTCAAGAATAAATGTTTTTATAAAATTACAAGCTTCAACTTTTCTGCCTTTACATTGACCCCATTTACATTATAAGATTCTCACCATAACCTTTAAAAAAAAATGTTTTTATAACTTTTTGTTGTAATTAACATTGTCACAATTGCTGCAAATTAAGATGAACTTGTATTGGACCCAGAATATCCCTTTAAAACTTTGGTTAATACTGTTTCCAAATAATGTGATCTGAAATGTTGTCAGCATACTCAAATTAATTCTATCCGATTTTATCTTGTTCTTTCTCAGGCTCCAAGTTGGGGTTGACAGATGTCCAGGCTGAGCTGGACCGGATCTCCAATAAATCTGACCTGGACTCCTCAGCCCCTAACGCCACCACACCCCCAGCCGAAAATGACGAATCCTGAACAAGAGGCGGAGTTTATTCACCGGCAAGCCCCTCCCCCTTTACACTGCTTTCTCTGCCTCCCCTGAACCTGCCTCCATTCTGCCACCTCTCCTCCCTTCCTCTCCCTCACTCTTTCTCTTGATCTTGTTCAGAAGAGGGATTTATTCCTGTTTATTACTTGTAAAGCCAGTGACACGAAGCTGCATGTCGGGCAAATTGCGATTGCTATGTCTGTCTCCACACACACGCACATGTACAGCGGACAGGTCCGCAAGGTTGTCATAAAAAGAAGAACACTAGATCAGTGTTGGACACTAAAAGAGAGGAAATGAAGATGTAGAGCCAAGTCTAAATTAGAAAGTGAAGGGGGTTTATGAACTTATGTGTATATGTATGCAAGTTAGACTTTTCTTTGGATTTCAGTAGTGAATTATCTTATATGAAGGATCCTGTTCATCTAGAGTAAAAGTCAGTTAGCTTCTGATAAAAAAACGCACATTTTTACTTATCTAAATGTCTTACTAAGCCTCATCCGAACAAAAAAATTCAATAAATAAAGGGAAGCAGCAGATTTCCGTCACAGAGTGATTCAATCAAATAATTCATTAGATATGGTCACCTTGCGTTGGTGTTTTCATGAAGTGGTCATTAGCATTCTTAAAACCTGCCCTATTCTAATGTGTATCGTTCACAGGACCAGAACAAACATACTGACATGATTGCAATGCTTTATAATATTCATAACCCCTTTTTTGCTGCTGAGAAGCTGTCAACAGTCACCAAGTCAGATTCACCACTTGCGGTCTGTTGCATACAGTAAACGTATCTAAATATTGCACTATTACACAACATTAGGCAATGACACTGAAAATCATCTTTTACAATGCTGATTGTAGCAAAGTAGTACACTTAACTGGAGCGAGTTTTTAGCTTAGACATGGTTAATGAAGTCTGTGTAACTGCTGAGCAAGACTATTGATGCGACTGACAACTATGTCCGGTGTAAAAATTTTGTTTGTTTGTTTGTTTGTTTGTTTTTCTATGTTCTTAAGAGCTTGAAAATTGGATGTTTCTGTGTATGTCTGTTTTCATCCTTCAACTACAGCCAGTTATGGCACTGTTTTAATGAATTAATGAATGCACTAGAGATCATGCAAACAAGATCAGTATTACTGTCTTTACATTGGTGTGTGTCTGAGTATGTGTGCAGGAATTGAGCAAAATGAGTAAATTCAGCCAGATTTGTCAGTTTAGAGACTTTAACGGCTAGAAATTAGTAGTGGGAAAGGGGGGAGGGGCGAGGCAGAGGTGGCAGGGCAGGTGAGATCTCCGATCACCCTCACCTGCATGTACAGTCATCAACCGAACTTCTTACAAGAGGGAGGGGGGGAAATAAACATACGCTATTATGGTCCTGTAATTTCACAAGATGTAGTGATGTTTCTCTGGATCAGGTCTGTAATCATTCTATTAAAGTTGTATTTATTGGGACTGATTGCTGTCTTCGTTCTGTTGTGTGGGTGGAGAGAGATAGGAAACTATTACAACACAGGAAGTCTGTGATCTCAGCAATAACAAAAAAGTTACTCAATGCTAAAATGAGCTTAACATACACTGTATTGCCAAAAGTATTGGGACACCCCTCTAAATCATTGAATTCAGATGTTCGAAATCACTTCCGTGGCCAAAGGTGTATAAAATAAAGCCCCTAGGCATGCAGACTGCTTCTACAAATAGGTTAATCTCTCAGGAGCTCAATAAATTCAAGCGCTGATGATAGGTTGCCACCTGTGCAATAAGTTCATTTGTGAAGTTTCCTCACAACTAAATATTCCACATTCAACTGTTAGTGGTATTATAGCAAAGTAGTATACCCTTTAGTTACTGTTGCTATGTCTGACAAATTGCGCTTTTATCACATATGTTCTCATCGCAGAGCAAAGAGGATACTGACAATACACTGACAGACAGGACAGAGCAGGTTACTTTTAATATGAAAGTTTCAATTTTGTCTTTTTTAAAGAAATGTAAACGATAAATACCGTTTTGTGGCTCTTTAATGGTGACAGGTCGCTGTACGCCTTAGTTGAAGCTGCTTGTGAATCGATCTTCTTTTCCTTCTGGTTAATTTATAGTATTAAATAAACATGAATGAACTTCAGAAGGAATGTTGTTTCAACCACAGAAAGACATCTTCACTGCTTTGTCGGACAAAATGCAAAACTAGCCAACTTTTTGCAGAATCAATAGCTACAGACCTTTAAATTTGTGTGGCCTTCAGATAAGCTCGAGAACAGTGCATAGAGAGCTTCATGGAATAGGTTTCCATGGCTGAGCAGCTGTATCCAAGCCTTTCATCATCAAGTGCAATGCAAAGCATCGGATGCAGTGGTGTAAAGTACACTGCTACTGGACTAGAGCATTGAAGATATGTGCTCTGGTTTGACAAATCACGCTTCTCTGTCTGGAAGTCCGATGGATGAGTCTGGATTTGGCGGTTGCCAGGAGAACAGCACTTGCCTGACTGCATTGTGCAAAGTGTAAAGTTTGTTGGAGAGGGGGATTATGGTGTGGGGTTGTTGTTCAGGGGTTGGGCTTGGCCCCTTAGTTCCAGTGAAAGGAACTCTTAATGCTTCAACATACCATAAGACATTTTGGACAGTTTCATGCTCCTAATTTTGTGGGAACGGTTATATATAAAGATTAAGAATGAAATGTCATTTAGGTTCATGTTATGCATATAAAGGCAGACGTCCTACAACTTTTGGCAATATAGTGTATCTACAAATTATGTTTGTTTTTTGAATGTCTTGTCATTGTAAATTTTGCCACCAAACCAACAAAAAAATTAAAAAGTGTGAAAATACTAATAATAAATTAGTAAACAAGTGGTTAAAAAAAAACAATGTTGAAACTATTATAACATTAGTTTGATTTAAAAAAAGACAATTTTTATATTTTATGCACCAGTTATTTATTGACATGGTATCGTAATACCTTTTTATTTTATTAAATGATTTATAATAACACTTATAAGGCTGCAATAAATAATGAGTGCAATAAGTGATATTGTGATAGTCTTTTATATTCCATGTAAATTTACTGAAACAACCATACCCTTTAACAATTCCCCATCCATGCTGTCATGTGTTGAGAGCAGTTCGATATTTCAAAAGGAGCACTATAAATATCAGGACACTGTCTTTATACTGGTGGATCTGGAATAGAAATACATTATTTTAGATAAACAGTTCAGAATCCAGAAGTGTATAAACACACAGTGTACCTAAAATATGGTTCCATTTTAGCACAATCAAATATATTTAACCCACTATGTTCTAAACATTTTATTACATGAAATAACTTCAATCATACGAATCAAAACAGAAAATTTGAGAGAGGGGTTTTTGTGGGGGTACTGCTATATGGAACACTGTTCTTCTTTAAAATTTTGAATTTCTTCTCTATTTAAATGCACATTCCTTTAGAAATCGTTAGATTTATATACTTGGAACTTGTGCAAACCAAAAAATAAGTAGATCCGTATCATTTAACAAAATGGATAGCTCATCTTTAAAACTCATCCTCACTCTCATCATGTGGAAGAGCTAACTCCGCACTGTTCCCATTGCCCTTTCCATAAAATATTGCTGTTAATTTTCTGAAAAGAAACTATTTTGTTATTTATACATAAATACAACTATACTACAATAAACACTTCAAATAAATTGATAACCTCTATTATATTATCGATTTTACTATGTATAAATGAAACATACATTACTGCAATTCCACTCTGTGACAGTTGCCATATGGCAACATACCTATTTTTGATTTGTGAGTACAAATACAGTGCATTCAGAAAGTATTCACAACGCTTCACTTTTTCCACATTTTGTTATTTTACTGCCTTATTCCAAAATGGATTCCATTCTTAAGTTTTTTCTTAATGCTCAAACAATACCCCATAAAGACAATGTGAAAGACGTTTGTTTGAAATCGTTGCAAATTTATTAAAAATCAAAAATCAAAAAAATCTAATGTACTTAAGTATTCACAGCCTTTGCCATGACATTCTGATGCATCCTGATTCCACTGATCATCATTGAGATTCTACAACTTGATTGGAGTCCACCTGTGGTAAATTCAGTTGATTGGACATGATTTGGAAAGGCACACACCTGTCTATATAAGGTCTCACAGTTAACAGTGCATGTCCACATGTCCAAAAACCAAGCTATGAAGTCCAAGAAATTACACATTACAGCCTGCCTGGGGTTTTCCGAAAGGCAATTGAAGGACTCTCAGACCAAATTATCTGTTTTGATTACACCAAAATGGAAAGTGTCTGAATGGCAAGAGTCTTGTCTGGAGGAAACCAGGCACTGCTCCTCACCTGGTCAGTACCATCCCTACAGTGAAGCATAGTTGTGGCAGCATCATGCTGTGGGGATATTTTTCAGCGGTAGGATCTGAGAGACTAGTCAGGATCGAGGGAAAGATAATTGCAGCAATGTAAAGAGACAACCTTGATAAAAATCTGCTCTAAAGTGCTTTGGACCTCAGACTGGAGCAAGGGTGCATCTTCCAACAGGACAACGACCCGAAGCACACAGCTAAGATAACAAAGGAGTGGCTAGGATAACTCGTAAATGTCATTGAGTGGCCCAGCCAGAGCCCAGACTTTTGAACATCTCTGGAGAGATCTGAAAATGTCTGTTCACCGACACTCCCCATCTAACCTAATGGAGCTTGAGAGGTCCTGTAAAGAAGGATGGGAGAAACTGCCCAAAAACAGGTGTGCCAAGCATGTAGCATGATATTCAAATTAAGACTTGAAGGCTGTAATTGGTGCCAAAGGTGCTTCAACAAAGTTTTGAGCAAAGGCTGTTAATACTTATGTATTTTTATGTTGTTGTTTTTTTAAAATACATTTGCAAATATTTTAAGCAAACTTTTTTACATTGTCATTATGGGTTATTGTTTGTAGAATTAAGAGGAAAAAAAATATCCGTTTTGGAATTAAGCTGTAACAACATTTTGAAAAAGTTAAGCATTGAGAATACTGTCTGGATGCACTGTACATTCCAAAGATACTGAACAAAACTGGAGAGTTTTGCAGGAACATTTAAATGTAATTTCTGACTTAAGCACAGCACATCATTCGCTACATTAAGGCCTGCCCTTTAAATTCCCATAGTACAATATATTGTATTTTTTTTATAACAAGGAAATTTGTAGAAAATAATTGTTGCCATATGGCAACTCCACACCATAAAGGCGTAAGTATATCTTTAGTCGGACCTCAGCACTACTTTCACATACTTAAAAATTTGTGGTTCCAGTTTAGCAGATTTTAATTATACAATTTTCGTATATCAAAAGTACAGTTACAGGGTATTTATATTAAGTACATACATATGTAAATGTATTTGTATAAAATAAATGTATTTTATCTTAATATGATGAAATACAGAGTTACCCACAGCAAGACGTACCCACAACTCTTAACTTAGGCCTACCTGCAGGTTGTGGGCGGTGAGCGGCAACAAACGATAGCATCATACTACCAACTAAGAGATATGAGGCCAGAAGACCACATACCTGAAAAACAAACACCAAAAAAACATACAATATTATCAGTCTGACAGAGCTAAAAATATAGTAAAATATACTACTGAGAGGTGAGCAGCAAAATGAGAACAACACCAAACCAGCAAACTTCCAGACAACGGTCTTTACATACATTTTTATTTCACAAAAGAAGGACTTTCTTTCATCACAAGTTTGATTGGATGTAATAAAACTCAGCAGGCTTTATTAAAACTGATGAACATTTGTTGTGATGAAGCTCTTACCGAGGCGGCAACCAGAATGGGATCTGCATAAGACTTCAAAGCAGCTACAATGGACCCAGTGGAGATGAAGATGAATCCCAGTGTATCGAGCACCAACTCCTTGAGGAACAAATGGAAAGACATTCTTAATCAGAACATACAAATCATATACCCTTGTATGAATATGTGATTAGGCCTATAATATGGCATGAAACATGAACATGGGCAAAACTGTGGAAAGTTGACATATAACAGTTTGACATTTTATACTCCATATAAATTAAATAATTTTAAACAGCACTTTTTGATAATTATCATCTTGTAGAAAATAGAATTATTATACATCAGAATTTTATGATCTGACACTAGGTTTTTTTTAATATTGATTATAATTTCTGAAACTATGGGTCCGTTTCTTGAACCTACACACAAAAACACACAAACTAAAAACAAGCAAACCGTAGCTGTCTTGAAAAACAATTTTAACTCTTCTAAAAAATATATTTTGCACTGTAACTACACACAAACGTCAAATGATTAGCCACATACACACCAAACTACACAAATGTGAAACATTTATATGTGTGGAGCACAATACTCACGGCTATGAGCCAGTTCACAAATGATATCCTTTTCGGAAGCCCAAAGACAGTCAGGAACAGATAAAGGACGATTGTGATGGAGTAACCCAGCGTGACCCCTTCATAGAAACCGTACGCGTAAAAGCTGTTGAACCACGTCGAACGAACGCACGCGAACGCTACCAGGAGAAACACCTGCACGCACACAAAATGCTCCGTTTCATCTCGTACTATAAAGATGCACAGTCATCATTAAAGCGACATTATAATTGACAGTTTTTATAATTCACAGATATTAATTAAACGCGAAAAAAGCGTGTTCAGTATGCTATTAAACACACAAAATAACACTGTATTATACCGTCATGTTACATAGCAAGGTGTCGATTTGAAATACTTACGAGCTGAACTATCTTCAGAATTCCTTGTTTTGATAGTAAGTAGTCCAGAAATAAAAGCCCCATCATCGTTCGGTGGTTGCTGTGTAGGCTACCACTTCATCATACACTTCCAACGAAAAAAAGCGCGCGTGTGGCCAGGAAACCGCGTCTTAAGCTTTTGCTCAATTTCACATCATGATTCACAAGTCACACTCATGCTCAAGTCATGCTCTTATCTGAGCACGAAACTCAATTCATTGGAACAAAGTATGACTAAATAGATGAGCTCAATATGTATCGCATTACATTCTTGTAATAGTGAAAGCATGTTTGACAAGCACTCTTATTTTGTGTGTGTGGTTTGTATGGATGCACTTTTGTTAACTTTATTTTAACTTATAAAAGTTAAATGACGTGGATCCTATTTCAAAGGACAACTGTAATGACAACAGCTTCGATGCTTCTTGAATTACAGTGATGCTTGCATTAAAACATCATGAGGTTTTTCAACATAGTTTTAGATCATGTAAATGAGAATCAACATTCACACAGGGGAAACATGTCTATTTATTCACAGCAACCAGTCAATAAGCCTTATAATTATACTCTATTCAATAAAGTTACAATAATGTAAGTATATCCATATAAATTATGAAAAATACATCAAAACATCTCTTGTCCATTAGATAAATCTTTGTTTACAAATGACTGCAAATGTATACAGAGCAAAAGGTTAATTTCTTCATTTTTAATAAAAAAAGACAATCATCAATATAAAATATTTTTCAAGTTTAGTCCATTCCTGAACAACATAAGGAAGAGCCATATATATATATATATATATATATATATATATATATATATATATATATATATATATATATATATATATATATATATATATATATATATATATATATATATATATACAGTCTTGTTCAAAATAATAGCAGTACAATGTGACTAACCAGAATAATCAAGGTTTTTAGTATATTTTTTATTGCTACGTGGCAAACAACTTACCAGTAGGTTCAGTAGATTGTCAGAAAACAAATGAGACCCAGCATTCATGATATGCACGCTCTTAAGGCTGTGCAATTGGGCAATTAGTTGAATTAGTTGAAAGGGGTGTGTTCAAAAAAAATAGCAGTGTCTACCTTTGACTGTACAAACTCAAAACTATTTTGTACAAACATTTTTTTTTCTGGGATTTAGCAATCCTGTGAATCACTAAACTAATATTTAGTTGTATGACCACAGTTTTTTAAAACTGCTTGACATCTGTGTGGCATGGAGTCAACCAACTTGTGGCACCTCTCAGCTGTTATTCCACTCCATGAATCTTTAACAACATTCCACAATTCATTCACATTTCTTGGTTTTGCTTCAGAAACAGCATTTTTGATATCACCCCACAAGTTCTCAATTGGATTAAGGTCTGGAGATACGGCTGGCCACTCCATAACATTAATTTTGTTGGTTTGGAACCAAGACTTTGCCCGTTTACTAGTGTGTTTTGGGTCATTGTCTTGTTGAAACAACCGTTTCAAGGGCATGTCCTCTTCAGCATAGGGCAACATGACCTCTTCAAGTATTTTAACATATGCAAACTGATCCATGATCCCTGGTATGCGATAAATAGGCCCAACACCATAGTAGGAGAAACATGCCCATATCATGATGCTTGCACCTCCATGCTTCACTGTCTTCACTGTGTACTGTGGCTTGAATTCAGAGTTTGGGGGTAGTTTCACAAACTGCCTTTGGCCCTTGGACCCAAAAAGAACAATTTTACTCTCATCAGTCCACAAAATGTTCCTCCATTTCTCTTTAGGCCAGTTGATGTGTTCTTTGGCAAATTGTAACCTCTTCTGCACATGCCTTTTTTTTAACAGAGGGACCTTGCGGGGGATTCTTGAAAATAGATTAGCTTCACACAGACGTCTTCTAACTGTCACAGTACTTACAGGTAACTCCAGACTGTCTTTGATCATCCTGGAGGTGATCATTGGCTGAGCCTTTGCCATTCTGGTTATTCTTCTATCCATTTTGATGGTTGTCTTCCGTTTTCTTCCACGTCTCTCTGGTTTTGCTCTCCATTTTAAGGCATTGGAGATCATTTTAGCTGAACAGCCTATCATTTTTTGCACCTCTTTATAGGTTTTCCCCTCTCTAATCAACTTTTTAATCAAAGTACGCTGTTCTTCTGAACAATGTCTTGAACGACCCATTTTCCTCAGCTTTCAAATGCATGTTCAACAAGTGTTGGCTTCATCCTTAAATAGGGGCCACCTGATTCACACCTGTTTCTTCACAAAATTGATGACCTCAGTGATTGAATGCCACACTGCTATTTTTTTGAACACACCCCTTTCAACTAATTCAACTAATTGCCCAATTGCACAGCCTTAAGAGCGTGCATATCATGAATGCTGGGTCTCATTTGTTTTCTGAGAATCTACTGAACCTACTGGTAACTTGTTTGCCACGTAGCAATAAAAAAATATACGAAAAACCTTGATTATTCTGGTTAGTCACATTGTACTGCTATTATTTTGAACAAGACTGTATATATATACATATATATATATATATATATATATATATATATATATATATATATATATATATATATATATATATATGATTAAAATCTACAATCTATCCATCAACACACTTTATTCATCTCCTCTGTGCCAGGATTTGTAACTGAAGAACGCACTAACAGCGTAACTCAGAGATACTAGGAATGCGAAAAACTGGAAAAGAAAAAAAGAGGCAAGTGTTAAAAATTAGATGAAAAACATGTATTTCACACAATCAAGAATGTAACCTCCATATTCTGGGCTGAGGAGACTACTGAAAACCAGCTGACCACTTATATACAGCATATTCCCCTCAATGTTATGTTGGTTACAGCCTTGGCTTGCACTCAATTGTCTAACTACTTCAAAATGATTATTACCGTTGATGCTGCCCAGCAGTTGAAATTATGATGACCTTTGACCCCCCGATTGACCAACGCTGCCTCAACAATAGCAGCTGAAGTGTACAATAAAGCTGCACTGCAGTTAAAAATGAGAACCTAAGAGAGCAGGGATGGAACTACAATTATTTGAGACAATTAGTACAAAATGTTCCTTCAAAACCATTAAAGGGATAGTTCACCCTAAATAAAAAAAATCCTGGCATCATTTCCTCACCCTTAAGTTGTTCAAAAGCAGTATGATTCTGCTGAACTCAAAATAATATATTTTATATGGGATAGCCTATGGGTTACAAAGCAGTTGTGGGGCAACATTGACTTCCATAGAATGAAATAATAATAATACTACAGTGTAAAAAAAATATTGTTGGTTAACCTGGTTGCCTTAAAATTTTGAGTTTATTGAAATTAATTTTTTTATTTGATACAATGAAGGAAATTGATTTAATACATATAAACTCAAAATATTATAGCATCTGAAATTTCTTTTTGTTGATACATCTTGAAAATAGCACATTTTGGCATGTTTCACCCCATCATCTCATCAGAAATAAAACACACACAATTATCCAATATGCTTACAAAATCTTAAAGGTCCCATGGCATGGGTTGTTTAATTGTTTTATAATGTTTCCTGTGGTGTACTTATATTAATAGTATGGTTTTTGCATAAAAAATGTCATAATTTAGAAATAAAAGGCATTTTTTCTATACTGATATTAGCCCTCTGTTTAGAATGCTCTGTTTCAAGAGGCGTGTCTGTTGTGAGTCTCCAGTGAAAACACCCACTGTTGTGATTGGCTGACATCTTTGCATTTAAAATTAGATAACTTGCGGATGGGGGCGTGGTTTAGTCAGGCACAAGCCATAGCAGCTGCTGCAGCGCTGCCAGTCGAGAGCAAGCCTGCAGTCTCCCTCTCATTTACTGAAGCTTTCGCGCCTCGATCGCCCCCCCGGTGACCGGTCCCAGTATAGCCGCCCCTCTGTGTTTTCTAATGGACGCGAGACAAACTAAACAATAAAATTACACTTCAAATATTTTTTCCTAAATGATTAACGATTTTTTCTAAACTAAAGAGCTCGCTGGCTGCACGATTGAGGAGGCCCGGAATATGAGTGGTGCGAAGCGACCTCAGATGCTTCTGACTCCACAGGAGATGGCAGGAGATTTGTGACATGTGACTGGAACGTAGACCACCTTGCTTGTTGATGTACGCAGCGGCCGCAGTGCTGTCCGTACAGACCAGAACGTGTTTGCCTCTGAGCGGCCCCTTGAAGCGGCTGAGTGCAAGACGAACTGCTAACAACTATAGGCAACTAATGTGCCATTGCAGTTGGGGTCCTGTCCACAGACCCGAAACTGCAAGCCCGTTGTACGTGGCACCCCAGCCGGGGGATGAGGCATCCGTGGAGACAACAGCATGGCTGGACACTTGTTCTAGAGGTACTCATGCCCATAGAAATGACCACGGCCACGGCTTGAAGGTTTGGGCGACAACTCGGCGTCACTTGGACACGGAGGGAGCCGCTGCGCCACACCTATCTCGGGACTCGATCATGTAGCCAGCGTTGAAGCAGTCTCATATGAAGCAATCTGAGCGGCGTTACCACGGCTGCAGATGCCATATGCCCCAGGAGCCTCTGAAAATGTTTCAGTGGTACCGCTGTTCTACGAATTCAAGGCAGTGACGTGCGTTGTCTGAGCGACT
Organism: Pseudorasbora parva; assembly: GCF_024679245.1. Classification (NCBI taxonomy): domain Eukaryota; kingdom Metazoa; phylum Chordata; class Actinopteri; order Cypriniformes; family Gobionidae; genus Pseudorasbora; species Pseudorasbora parva. The sequence continues at coordinate 28,219,920 of NC_090190.1, read as the reverse complement.
AAGTCCAGCTCCATCCCGAGAAAAGAGATCCTCTCAAAATGTTCTCCCAGTTGACCCGAAGCCCCAACTGGCTGAGGTGCCTGAGCACCATATGTTCCCTATGTTCGCACAACTGTCCTTGCGACTGAGTCAGAATCAGCCAGTCGTCGAGGTAGTTGAGGATGAGAACGCCAGATCGTTCATCAACAGACGCACTCTCTTGGCTCCCAGAGATATTGGAAACTGCTCTTTCTTTGACAATTTGGGTACTGCTGGCCCTGGGGACAGAAACGAAAAAAGGGTTCTCCCCCGGTTCTCCTCCGGGGGAAGGAGTGGTGCTGCTGCCATCTCCTGAAGAGCAGTCTCCTCCATCCCTGGGCGCCTCGTCTCAGGGTCTCTTCCGACAGTGCTTGCCACCTGGCTTGGCAGCGGCCTGAGTGGGCTGGACGTCCTTCCCCACGGCCAGCTCCACGCCCACGGCGAGATGTTGGTTGCTGCTGGGCTAGGGCGGGAGCGGGGGTGGCTGCAGGCGGACGTCCTCGGATGGTGTTGTTCTTTTGTGAGCAGGGTGTCCGCGAGGTCTTAAAAAGTATTAAAAGTTGATAAATCCATTTTGGGAAAATTAAGACCCTTAAAGGGTATTAAAAAGTCTTAATCATGGTTTTATGAGGTATTCAATTTAGTTCAAGCTTTGTCAAAAGAGATTGACTCCAAAAAGTATTCATGAATATATTTATTTTCATCCCCATAAGTATTAAAAAACAATGGGGTGATCAGTCTGAGATTGGCTCGGGGCGCGCGCCAGGGATGGAAATTAGGCGGAAAAATAGCATACCGTTTCACCTCTTTGTTCAATGCATGTGTGTGCTGTCGTATGTTCGAATATGATCGAATATAATCCGTCATCACCCGCGTGTAGAGCCAGAAGATGCAAATGAGAACTCGCACCGTGAGAAGATTTGTCTCTGTGCACTCATCCGAAAGCACACACACGTCGTACAGCACGCAAATATTGAGTTATCTTTCAAGTCTATTAGTCTATTAATTTATGCAATTGCAATACCTTGATTTTTAGTTACACAGTCATAGCCATAAATATAATGGTACTAATAATTGGCATCATTTCTTTCTGTGTTTCAGTTTTCTGCCTTGGTTTCCTCTTTTTCGGTTTTGGCCAAGAATTTTGATTTCAGTGCATCCCTACTGACAATGTTCTGCTCGGTATTAGGGCTGTGTTGAAAAAAATCGATTCACCAATTCTGAATCGATTTTCATATTAATTTCTAAAGATCGATCCGTAACTCAGAGGATCGATTTAATAATAGGCTACATTTTCCCCGTGAATTTTAATTTGCCGCATCATTAAATTCACGCATGCGCGCGAGGTGGAAGGATCGGATCGGATCAGATCGGATCGAATAATGATAATCGATTCAAGATCTTGAGAATCGGAATCGAATCGATTCTTGAAATTTGAATCGAAACCCAGCCCTACTCGGTATGTCATCAACATGCTTCAGAAGATGCCAAAACTAATAGTTTCATTGTTAGGACTAAAAATCTAAAACTGGAAGCCATAAAAGACCCAGAATCATCCAAAAGTCACATCCAGGTAAAAACAAAAAGGTAACATCCAGGTTAAAATAAAGAGCAGCCCTACTCATTTAATTAAATGTATATCAGTTCATGGTTTGTGTGTGTATAAGAGAGAAAGAGTAAATGTCAGTATTTCATTGAGACTTGAGATTAAATAAACTGCTTAAGTATTGTAGAGCTTGAAGTATTAATGTTCACATGCTGTTACACATTGGCGGTTAAAGACAAGAAAGTGGCTGGGAAAAACTTTGAGTGGCTGGTAGATTTCAAAATCTAACAGCCACTCAATGCTAACAAAAAAGTTAATTTCCATCCCTGGTGCACACCATCTACGGGTGACGTCACGTATTTTGCAAAATGCGCGGTTAGGTGATCCATACATCCCGAAACAGATATGCAATATAAACGATACAAAATTGGCCCACCATAGAGATTTTAATTCTGCATTATACTACAACTGTTTATTAATTTAATGGTTTGTTGCTGATTAGAACTTGGTGCGATGAGGTCTTAAAATATTTTGGGAAGGTTTTAAAAAAGTCTTAAAAAGTTATTGAAATTAACTTCAGGATTCCTGCATATACCCTGGTGAGGAAACTGTCTTTTAGTGTGCTGAAGCACCCAGGGAAAACCTCGGCAAAAACACAGGAAATAGTGCAGCCTGTGTTTTGCACTCACTGTGTTTTGCTGTGAAAGCAGCAGTTGGTTTTGGCAGCGTTGAGCTCGCGGTCTTGCTGTTGTGTGCTGTAATGCCAACACAATGTCTCTCTCTTCTCTCTCTCTCTCTCTGTCTCTGTCTGCTGATAAAGCGCTGTAGTGGCTCTAAATTGAATAACAATAGTGCGTGGCGATTGCTTCCGCTTTATACCTGCGCCACGGGGCGGGGTGCGATATGCAAAACACAGATGCCAATGGCCATTGGCCTGTTCTCTTTAATCCCAGAAGTGATCCCAATTCGTCTGTGACGTTCGACATACATCGAACGTGACTGACTGAAAGGGAACTGTTCCTTTAAGCTATGTGGTTTTTTGGAAGTAATTGAAATGATTGACTTTAGATTTGTTTGTTTTTTGTTTGTTTGTTTTTTAATCAAAATGTAGAACTATATTTCCACATGCCATTGTGTCATCCTTTTTAATCACAGCTTTGTAGAGAAAAATCAACAGTATAGAAGTGCACCCACCACTGTAGTCCAAGGAATGTGTCGGATTCTTCCATTAGCCAGGTTAATGATGAAGAGGAAGAGGGTGAGAAGCCAATAGAAGACAGTCACAAACATCACCCATCCAAATGGGGAAAAGTGGAAATACTCTGTGCTTGCAATCAGTGCCCATACCAGCAGGCCCAAAATCTGAAGAATAGAAGAATTCCGGTTGCTTAAAATTTCTTAATCCTCTGGAAAACCTAAACAGAGATGTTTTTAAACTTTTTTAAACCTTCAGTGTAAATAACTGTATTTAAAAGACCCATGCTTTTCCAGCCATTTATGAATTGGATAAGGTAAGTATCCAAGTAAATAAAATCACTTTATTGATTTAACGTCAACAAAGTGACAGCTTTACATATAAAAAAATGTGTATTTGGTAACGAGATATTCTGATGAGCTGTGTGACCCTATATTCAATTTAAAAGTTTACTTTTATACATAAAAGTATACCCTACTTTTTCAAAACTGCACTGTAAACCTGATTAAATTGTCAAAACTTTAAAAGTTGCCTCAAATTTTTTAAGTTAAGAAATGTAAAGTTTCTTGCAGAACTTGCAGATTCTGTAATTTAAACTACTCTGAACTTAATGAAAAAATGTGTAAGCTAATTCACATTTAACTTAAAAATATCACGTGATCTCACATTTTTAATAGTGGAAACTTGACTTTAACTAGCTAATTCAATAAATTGCTAATTGGTAACATAATGCTTTGGTACATAAAGCATAAAGTACACTAAGCTCATGCTCTACTCTTCACCATGATGGTAACCCAACAAAAACTAAATAAAAACTCTTCTAAAGTAGCATAGCAAACCATTGAATACTACTAAATATTTACTTAATATTAATCTTGCACAAAGAACATAAACATGCTGGGAATTAGAAATCCCCGCCCAGTTTGTTTAAATTT